>NW_027115324.1:64323-72636 GCF_000696795.3 Halyomorpha halys | reverse complement strand
ATATTTTTTTTAAATTTAAAGAAATTAAAAAATAAAATCATTGTGTTATACCTATCGTGGTCTTCTCTAGTGTCATACTTATCCGTTATAAGTTCATTTTAGTTAATTATATGTATATTTTTGCAAATTATATCTGTATTTTAAACAAAGCATATTCATATTTATTGAAAAAATAGAGTGAACTTGATTTTTAACGTTTTTTCGTACGCGTCGCAATAAAAAAGTTCAGATTTATCTCATAGATCTAGAGAGAAACAGTGTTAGGAAAAAGTATTTGCGATTAAATCTGACTGTAATAATTAATTGCCATTACTACTAATTAATTAATTACTAATCAAAATAGTAATTTTATTTACTAGTTTCAAATTACAGTAATTGGAAAATAATTGTAATTAAATTTCACTCTCAGAAAGTAAGACTTCTGGTCTCCACTGACACGGAGTTCTACACAATACGTTCTACTGTCACAGCCCAATACTGTAAAATATTTTTAATTTTATTTATTTACTTCGTTTCTAGTTTCTATTCTTTGTTCATTTAGAAGCACACGTATTTTTTTTTTTTTAATTTTATTTATTTACTTCGTTTCTAGTTTCTATTCTTTGTTCATTTAGAAGCACACGTATTTTTTTTTTTTTAATTTTATTTATTTATTTATAGATTTCAATAAATGAATTAAATTTGGAAATGATATAATAAGTATTTAATGAAAATTAAAATAAAAGTTGTTTTGATAGAACGTTCAAATCTTCATAAATATAATCATGGGTGTACCCAGTGGGGGCAGGAGGGGGTAGCTGCCCCCCTAGAAGTGATAAATAGTTATTAATGTAATAAAAATTTTTTTTTTTTTAAATACTAATTTTAATAGCTAATAAAGGACTGCAAAAATGTATTCCTAGAAGTCTGTAGCTACTGTATTTTTTAGACCGCAACAACATATGGGCAGCCTCGTTTCTGAGGACCTTGTTTTTTTTCTTGGGGCAAAGAATACAGACATAGGTCGTTGTTGCTTCAAACCACGAATTTATGCAAGTGTCAGTAGCAATTTAGCAGATGAATCAAATTTTACGATTTTAAGGTTTTAGAACGTCTTTACTGTGTATTTGGTAACCAATTAAGTATTAGATTCACCAAAGTTATAATGTTTTATTTACATTTGAAAGGGTAGTTGTTCAACTGGCTCTGGTATACCGTAGCATTGTAGCAGGAGCTCCTAAATCCGATAGCCCTTGGAGGACTAAACGACTTATAGGCTGTGACAAGGGATCCGATTCCCGCCTAACGGAGCCGAGATATTTACATTAATAAGATGGACTGGAAGCACTCAGTGGGGGGTTGGCTATCTGATGGGAAGTCTGTCGTTCACGGCATCGCGTGTGGTGACGCAACCACTGTTCTCGGGTGGTCAATTCCTCAGGCTAATACTAACACAGAATATCGCAGGGGACCTACCCGGCCCTGTTTGGTCTTAATATGTCACAACTGAGATAATAAAAAATATTTTCAATAAAATGTCAAAAAATATCATTTCCTTTACTTTTTGGCTGGTGGGATGCTGCATTCCAATTGCTCTCTTTGATGTATTTTCTTTTTTGTTTCCTTTATAATTGATTTCTATTGAAATTCGTATTTATTGAGTGATATTCTGTGTACTGCTACTTTATGTAATTGTGAGCTATTAGAAAAAACGTTAAAAAATAACTCATGCGATCAGACACTATATATTAGCTTCCATTTCTACTTAGCTGAGGTACAAAACATCCCTTATGCATTCCTTTGGTTAGAATCATTCACAGTCGACATTCCTAAGCTGACCGTGCTAAATCGGTGCACGAAGAGCCAAGGATATTATAGCATCTTTGCTATTCATTAAAGATTCCCAAAGCGAAGTGCGGCCAATGGTCATTTCTTGGCAGCGTAGCCATTGCAACATAACTCCTAATTATAGATGCCTTTTTTTTACAGAAGGAACATTTTTACAACTGAGTTGTTTTGGGAAAAAACAACTTCTCGGAAATATTATATTTGCAGAATAAATAATATTTTAATGTTACATTTGTAATTTCGTGTCTTCAACCACCAGTTGTTGTCAGGTTACATTTTTTTCAGAAGTAGTTTAGTGCTTGTTTCTTCTTTTCTGTGTGTTTTTGATTGTATGGGTCCCTAACAATATTTTCGAATTCTTGAATATATTTGGATAAAAATAATTTCTGCTGTATGAAATAATAAAATAACTTACACCACCGAATTTGAAATTTTGTTTGTTACAACAAAATTGTACTCATATATTCATCGATTTCTTAATGATTCTGATTTTCTTCATTTCTATTTGTCAATCATTTCAAAGTCACTGTACCTTCATAATTTTTTGAAGCGACAATAAAGAAAATTTTAATAAATTTTGTCTCCGTTTAATCAAATAACAATCTGTGTAACTTGCCTACGTCTAGAATCGACAAAAAAAGTTTAAACAGAATTTATTCGGAAAGGGGTAACAAATAATTGTATATTTATGATTTGGAAATATTCTAATTTATATATACTGAGATTTTTCTGGAAGATTTTCGAAATTGAAAAAATAAAAACCTTATCAAGAGATGACCCCATAAACACTTCACTGTTGAATGCATTAGTTGTTAGGTTTTTCTATATAAATCATAAAACAAATATAAATAAGGTTTCGGGTAAATTCTGATTAAAATAAGAAAAAATATATATGAAAATAGCATAAAATAGCTCCAATGTCCCTCTATAATTTATTACAGGAACGTACGATTTTACTGTATCTCGCCCCACTGTACAACTTTCATATATGCCTTGAATACCTAGGTTAGATGTTTAGCAAATCCAATGGTTTTTCTAAATTTTATTTATAGAAGTAGTTAATTTCCAAGGACAATTTAAATAACTTTCCGTAAAAGCCATTACAACAATAATTACTATTTATCCCTGGAAATATAAATTATTTTGATTCTACTAATTTTATGCAGAAAGTAATGGCTGGAATAATATTTAGTGTAGTTCTAATGGAGTTGCCAGTTCTTGTAATCTACCCACCCGCGAAGACGGAGGTCTTGGAAGCCGATTAAGGTGGCTTTTAGCAAATGAGGCTAATCCTGAATGACAGGCTGCGAAACTGAAATGCGGTTCTTGCTCTCAGTTCAACCGTTAAGTGTTTCCTGCTTTCGATTTTGAGAAGTGCTTTTTGGGCGGTTCCGCAAGATATCCAAACTGTCTCAAATAGTTATTATTAGTGATTTATGTAAATGTCCGAGGGAGGCATTGAACTAATTCTACCTTTTTTTTTTTTTTTTTATGTAAAAGCAACTTTTTAAGATAAAGTATTGCATTGAATTTCCTCTTAAATTTCATATAGCACAAATAATATGGAAGAATACCTCATAATTCTAACAATCAAAATTATAAGTCTTCTTCATAGTAAAAATATTCAGGAATGCTAAGCATATAAATGGTATAGAATGCAGGAATTTGTCAATAGTGTCATTTAGTAGTAGGTACATACACTTAGGACGTTACCGTAGGAGGAGGAATTGGGAGTGTCACCCAGCTTTCAAACAACTTTGGATTTTTAAAATAAATAAATAAACTCGTTGAAATCATCATTTTATTTAATACTTGATGAATATAAAATAAAAATTTGAAAAAAAAATTAAGCATAAACATGAATCAGAGATAGATTGCTTGATTTTTTTGTATTAATTTATAAATTATTATTAATAATTTATGATGCTTATTATTTAAATATAAATATAATCAATTACTTCTTCCTAGGTTGTTTCTTTAAGTACACTTTTAATAAAATGCTTAATCTATCTTAAAGCAATAATAACAATTCTCAGTTTTTTTTCGTTACCTCTGACGAAATAAGTGGGGTACGAAAAAAAAACCAAAAAAAGAAAAACTGAAAATTATTATTATTGCTTCAAGATAGATTGAGCTTTTTATAAATAGATTTATTTATACGATTTAAATTTAAGCATTGTTTCAGTTTTCTGTTTGGTTTTGTTTTTATCAATTTTTTCTATTACCGAAATTTAACAGTAGGATTTATTATTAGATTGATCTAAAATTATAACCTTTGTTATTAGTAAGTAGAATCAGCGAGGTCAGTATTTTATATTTAAAAAAGTCACTGAGAAAAACATAGTTATTTAGGGAAATGAAAAAATGAAATTAGTTTTCCTAATTGGAAGAAAGTAGGTACCGATATTGGTTGTAACTTTCTTTGTTTATTTATGTATATTATTTGTAAACTGCAATAATTCTCAGTTCATTCTTGATTTGTTAAAATAATCGATCGGGCATTATGATTCACGGGAATTAGGACATGGGTCGTTGGGGTAAAGATGGAAGTCTTGAACCTTCAGATGGCAGAAACTTGTGATTGCTTGCTTGTCCCTTCATCTTCAGGTTTAACCTTAGGGTTAATAACACCCTTTCCAAGTACTGAAACCAAAAAACTATTATTGGTTGTCCTAATACAGTCCCCTCTCCCAATGTAATCTATAGCTGAAAACAGTTTTACAATTTATTTAATATTCAATTCACTTGTCTGCCCTCATCAGTCCTACATCACTGTGGCTAGCGCCACTCGTATGGGACACACGTACCGTGGCATATCCATATGTGGGTTACAATCTTATGCAAATGTAGCGATACCGACATAAGGGCCGTACACCGGTAAATACGGGTGATATGTACATGACATGAATCTCCATTTATGAATTTACCGGCATGTGACTTATCTGACAATGGCTGATGCACGGAAGAGGGCATTGGATAGAAAGGGACTGACTTTAATTTTGAAGTTATTAAGTTCGAATATCATAAAGCCTAAACTGGCTTTTGAATTTTAATGTATTTTCACTAAAACTTACATCTTCAACTACCCTAAGCAGGAGAAGTATGATATATTGTAAAATAAAGTAAAAAATAATTTTAGAAGTGACCAAATTTCATATTATTAAAGTAACTTGGGGTTTTTGTGTATCACTCGTATGTATTACTTCAAACATTTTTTTAGAACTAAAATTGATATTGATAACTATACCGTGACTGTGTAGTAAACAAAATTTAAGTTTAACCTATTTCAATTTTATTCAAGTGAATAGGGAGTGAAAACACTTTTCATTTAGTTGTACATCCTACAATTAACTAAAGAAGTTAGATTAGAAAACAGACAATTTGTTTTCTGCTTCTTACCAGTGTTGCCTGGTTCCCTGTCAGGACGAAATTTGTCTTCATAAATGTATATTAGTAGATAATTTATTAATATGCTAGGGAGTGACCGAACAGCGTGTGACAGAGGTAAACAATGTCATGGTGATTGGTGTATTCGGCTTAAAAGTTAAACTATGTTTTATACCAATACTTGAAAGGATGTTGATATGGTTCAGCATCCTTTCAAGTATTGGTATAAAACATAGTTTAAATTTTAAGCCAAATACATTTTTTTAGATTCACCGCAAAAGAAACTGGTGCAATTGGCCATTTAAGTCAGAAACTCAGCTTTGTGGCAGGGCTGGAGAATGGCAAGATATAAAATTTTTATAACTATATAGCCATTCATTACTAAAAATTAAAATTAAATCTGTACCACTACAACCAACGAAGGGTCAGGGGTTCAGTACTTTGTAAGGCTGTTACTAAACCGACGGTTGTGCAAGGAGGTGATTTGGATGTTGAACCACGCTCGGCCGCCAGATTTTTACCCAATTAAGGGTACCCAATTTAGGAGGCTGGGTGGACACCCCAGGAGGGCTCCAGAACCCACGGCTACAGTCTAATTGAAAACAATTTTCAGCCCAGCCGGATTCGAACTAGGGTCCTTGGAGCTAGTAGCCAAGAGCCTCAAAACGTGCATTTCCGTCGATAACTGGAAGTAAAAATTTTGCACGATAGCAATATTTCCCCTTACTATATATCTCATTTGTCGGTAACCGAAAATAAAAATACTTTTGAGTGATATTTCCCGTCGTACCTTCTCCAACCTAAAACGTTTAAATTATCTTCGTCACATACTTCCTTTTGAAACCCGTAGGCTCCTGGTTACTTCCTTAATTCCCCACTTTTGTTATTGCTGTGTGGTTTACGGGGGTATTTCTAGGGATATCCAAGAAAAATTAAAACGGTTAATTGCTTTGTACGATTCTTCTTTGGGGTCCCCTGGGAAGCCTCTGTCATCCGATTTTAAGAAGAATTAAAGTGGCTTTACCCCTCCTTCCATCGTAAATATTTTCTTGCTTCCTTCCTCTACCAAGTTATCCAATCCCGCCGTCCATCATATATCTTTGATATCCTTTAATTTATTATCCTCAGTCCAGTCCTGCAATACCCGCTCACGGCCTTAAGACTTATATGTAACTGCCCATCGAACCGCAGCCTTTGGAGGTAGATCTTTCCTCATCCCTATGGAATTCTAGTTCTTCTCCTTCATTCCTAGTTCTACTACCCTTCCAACCTTCAAATCCCGTATCTTCGGCCACTTTCTGTCCACCCAATACCGGAAGAACAATAATTGAATGTTTCAAGCTTTCAAGCTGTTCAAAGCTTATATATTTTCTGTACTTAATGTTTCAGAATTTAGTTTATTCTTGTAAATTTGTACATTAGCAGAATTGTACCTTTCTATTTATTATTTTTAGTTTAATTACATTTGATTTTTATCATTTTTGGTTTCTATTATTTATTATCAGAAGTGTCTGTCATCTTATGTTTTATGATATGACATATATTCTGTTAGTTATTGTTGTTCATTTTAATCTTTTCAGATTTATAATTTTATTATGTTTTATGACGTTTTATAATTTTATTCTTATTTTGTATTTCACTCTAAGGCTCCAAAGCCTAATTCTGACGCCTGTATGTTATTCTAAAGGGACCAATCCCAGGATAAATAAAGATTATTATTATTATTAAGAGATGAAGTACACTAAATTTACTTCTAATTTCCTAAATATAGCGGTGAACCCCAAAAAGAGAGAGTAAGTACTCTCATTATTAAGAAGGTGAGGTAAGGTAAAGATAAGGTAAGGCACTATCTAGCCAAATTACCCTCGGGTAACTTTAGCCTTTCGGATCACGTGACCATGCCCACGGAAATTAGAGATAAGGTAGCCACTTTAATTTATAATATCTGAAATATTTCCCGTCTTAAAAGACTTGTTTTCCTCTCTATTGAATTTCACTTTTTTTTATTAAAACATTCTTTCATTAAGAAGAATTTTAAGGGTACTTAAAATAAAATTGTATAAATATTTTACATGCTATGATTAGGCAACACATAATTTAGATATTAAATCTTTAAAAAATTAAGTGTTTATTTATTTATATTGATCTACAAATAAAGATGAACACTTTCAAATTATCATTTGTAATCTTTACACTTTTTAATTTTCCTACTTTTATTTATTTTCCTAAATATTTTTTATATAAATATTAAAGAGCTCCTCTGGTTGTTACTCTTCATGATTTTACTACTTCAGTGGTTAATATGATTGTTCTTCAAGGTTTCTCAAGTTAGGTGAAAATATATATTCTATTGAAATTTTTATTGAATAAATTGAAATGTCCATTTTCTGAACACTAACAATGGTAAATCCGCATTTACAAGGGGTCGCACCGGATGTACGCTGACCCGATTGAGCTTCAACAGAGGGGTGGTACCCTCCGCCCCCTATAACCCTACTCTCCTTCACAACAAAAGTAAAGCTAAAAAGGCCACGCTTACGGCGCTTAAGTTTACGATGAGGTTAGTAGGAATGTCCGCCAGTGTAATCTAAACTGAAACAGAAAGCAGCCAGTGACTGGTTCGTCCTTTTCCTTTTATTCGTCTGCCACGCCTCTGGTCCATCATAAGGCCTCCCTTTTTGGCTTCACTTTTCTTGCCAGCTTACTCCTTCCATTGGAGGAGCCATTGTAGGAGGGAGGGAGATCAGATGGTTCTGTACCCTATGTCCCAGGAATCAGTCCTCAAGCGGCTACTCGAAGACCTACTTGGTGAAAGAGGTTGTAAAGGAAGTCTACTAAAGAATGGCTGAGATGGCTGAATGGGGTTGAGGAAATTTTGAAAAAGTTAGAAAGATGATGACGAATGCTTGACTGGGATATAAGAGAGGCCTAGGCTCTTGTAGGACTCTAACGCCAATAAATAAATAATTAAAGTAAATAGTCCAACAATGCATTGGAAATAAGTTTAATTTCTTCGATAGCTATAAACAAACATATAAATACAGGTATATATTATATATTATTAATTTATCAATATTAAATAATAAGTTGGGTCACTAG
>NW_027115324.1:54938-62252 GCF_000696795.3 Halyomorpha halys | reverse complement strand
TTTTTTTGGTCATGTTCCAGAGGGAATTGTCATGAGTAGAAAGGGAAGAGAGGTAGGAATTGAAGGACTCGGATCGATGGTTGGACAAGTGACAATATTAAAAAAGAGATCAAACAAAAAATTACATAAAATATATATATTGCTATTACATTATTATTATTAGATTGAAAAGTTAAAGTGAAAAGTTAAACTCTACTTCCAAAGAAAGATTTTAAAAATTCTGAAGCCTAAAAACGTCATTTTAGCCTTATTGTAATAGAATTTAAGTCTTTTACTTTTTCTTTTTTTCTCATTAATTTTCAACTATATTTACTTAAGATCTTTACTCTTTTAATAAAATCTGGAGCTGTTAAGCGCAGATCTCTTTAGAACAGTTATAAATGGTTCCGGTTATAAACTATATTCGGTTATAGTTTTGCTAATTGAACAATTATCTTTAGCACTGTACATGAAGAAACTTCCAACTTTCGTTTCATACACAAAAGATTTTGAAGAATGTTTCTTATTAATTTTTCATAGCTAATTAAAATTAATTTTAATTTTGAGTTTTACTTATATTGCCTTCAAGAACCGAAGCTATCCACCATTTTCTCGTAAATATCCGTTACGCTGAAGTTGCAGCAGAGGAGAACTAAGCAGTTCCTTCTTCAGAAAACAAGGCTGAGCCCTGAGGACAGCGGGATTAGGGTAAGTCGCCCTCGACAACACCCGCCATTATACTGAGTGCCTCGTCGTCTTGGTCAATTACCTAACCAATCCATCTAACTTGTTGACTTTTTTTTACGTTATTCATTTATTTTGTTTACTATTTTTTTTTTCAGCATCCTCTGTTAAATAAATTTAGACTTCAATGATTCATATTTGTACCGAAAAGAACTATAGAATGAATATATCTTTACATTGATATAAATAAAATTTACACTTTATAACGTAGAAAAAATATAACCAAAAAAAAATGAAACATTATTTATTCAGAAAAATTATTTATGACTACAACAGGCAAGCAAACATTGCATTTATCTACATGTGATTTAAAAACATATATTTTTTACAATTGAAAAGACATTTTAGATTCAGTTTTTCTACAGATTTTTTCGCGTTCCTTATAAATTGTCTAAATGAATGTGATTCGTATATGGATAATTACTCATTTACGAAATCCTATAAAAAATGTGGTATTTGGCCTGGCAGGTTCTAGAAAAATGTTTTGTCGTTTTTTCAGATTTGTTCTCGCTCATTTCTTAAAAATTATTTTCCTGGATGATGAGAACAAAGGGCCAAGCGCACATGATTACTTTTTATTTTTAAATGTACAGTTTTAATTGAATGCCAAATGAAAAGAAAATATTGAACAATTAAATACGTTTATAGTTGACTTGACACATCTAAATTTTAAATACTACAACGAAATCATCAGAGCTATAACTTTTTCTGAGGAGTATAATGATTTGTGTATGGAAATTATTTAAGGTGAAGACAAATTTGTTATATTTAAAGGCAAAATTATTTCACCAATTTTAATTTATATACAGAATATTCTTCGTTTTGTAGACCGAAATGTAAAATATTTTATTTGTGAATTAAAATTGGTCAAATAAATTTACCTTTAAATGTAATGATGATTTAGATAATTAGTAAGTAGTAAAGTTAGTAAAGTTGTATTAATGATTAATGTAAGCGGACAAAATAATGTAAATTAAAGGCCAAGGCAGTTTACTATTCCCTAGTGTCTTCTTTTCGTCCATAGGGTATCATTTTTAAATAAATTTTACTACAAGAAAATTTCTATAGGCATTTGATGAATTTGGACCTACCTGTACTGGGAAATGAACTATTATGGTCATATATTTGGTGTAGGATGTATATATGTCACTAAGAATGTCTGCCCGTATACAAAAACAAAAAATTAATGTGAACCCTATTCGTTTCAAACTCTTTAATATGAGGCCCTTGTGGTTTGAATGGTTGGAAAGGACTTTATGTTTTTATATTTAAAACTACAACAAAAGTAAAACATATTGAAACGACAACAGCTGATGGTAATATATTTGGTGTAGGATATATACAACGTCACTACGAATATCTGTCCCTATAGAAAACATTTGAATTCAATTAAATTTTATTTTTTCGGAATCTAGTTAAGTTGACAATTAATAAATTATGATTTTGAATCACAAAATTGTTCTTTATTTGTCCAAAAATGCTTTCATACCAATTGAAATCCGTTCAATGATCTGTAGTCCAGCACTCAAATGGAACCAATTGACAGCCATGCTGTGTACCCTCTCATTCATTAAAAACGTGATTTATTTGAGGTCAATGGAAAAGTACCGATATTTTGGTTCTTATCATTGCACTTCTGATATTTTGCATCAATGTTTTCTTGAATAGGAATCTGAAGAACTGGTAACTTCTTACTTATGAAAATTATCGGATGATCAGTACGTATATTTAATTTTAAACAAATTGAAACAATATTTTTAATTAACTTTGATAATGAATAATTGATTTTTTTTTATTCAAAAATATTTAATAACAGAGATTAAATTACTCTTTTTAAGTTTTCTCTTAAGTAAATGTTGTCATTACGATTAAGTATGTTTCTTTATATATCAGAGAGTTTCATAGGTTCGTTCATGTAATCAGCATTTAACATAGGAATAATTTCACTTTTAAAAAGTTCCAATTCTACAAAAAAAAAAAAAAATAATAATTACATTGAATAACTTTTATTTAATAAGTTATTTATTTTTTTAAAACAAATAAAAATGAAATAAATATACATATGAAGAAATAAAAACTATAACTAATGTTGTAGAAATGGTGAGGAAGCAATACTGACTTAAGCAATCTAATGTAATTGGTTATCTCATGAGAATTTAAGAACAAATACAAGAATATGAGAATGTAAGTACAAATACAATAAAATTTATATTCATGAACGAGAAAATAATTATTTCAAAATTTAAATAACATAACAAACAAATTTTATAAATATCAAGTGTTTATATAGATTAATAAAAAGACACTAACACAGTCATGGTTTTAAATTTGGGCGTAACTTAAATTTATTCTGTACACAAATTATCACCGTGCTGTGAAAGGTTAAATGTTCTAATCACATTAATTATGTGACTACTGCTTTTCTTGATTGCTCTTCTTCTTGAATTTTATTTGAGAGATTTTTCCAATAATTAATTTTCGCATTTCATGAAATATTTTATTTTTGTGCAGCCTAATAATTAAATGCCGACAGGTCTCACATTATACACTATTGAAATAAAAAAGCTAAAGCGACAACAGCTGGGTAGTTACAGTAGAGGTATTCATTACGTTGTGTTAAATGTAAAATGTTTTACCATGTTAAATGTTTAAAGTATAGCCCTATTAACAGTCCTGTTAAATGATAATTGAATAAGAGATCCTAGCGGATTGTTCGAGCAACTTGTTTTATAACCTTTCCTTCCAAACCTTCATGTTATTGTTTACTTCTAAGTTTTGATTAAAATAATTTATTACAAAATGCCTAAATTGAAGGGAAAGTGGAAGTTGTGTGAAAGTTTGGTTATTGAGTGTTGATCTTCTAAGTTGTGAGGAAGATAATCAAAAAGTGCTAATTGACAACTGTCATCACATTATTATCATTATCATCCATCGCTTTATTAGATTTATTTTTTTTTCTAGGAGGTCAGAAAAAAAAAAAATCCAAGATTTAAAAACATCCAAAACAATACTAATACACAATCAAAACACAAACTACGAGAAAGTAAAACACTACAACAAACAAAATTGGGACGAGCTCAGCTGGTCTGTTGCATGACGTTATTCTCCTCTTAGCAGACCTAGTAACAGGCTCTCAACCATGTTATATGTTATATCATTTTAACATGGTAAAGGAAGGAAATATTTCTCCATTTAACATGAGTTTTTCCATTTTACACGTTTTAACATGTTAAACTAAAGATCATGGATACCCCTAGTGTTGTTTGGCTAGTGGCAATGCTATACACCATACACAACACAGATCCATATGAATAAGATGCGGTGGGTAGATAGAAATTGTAGATAGAAATGCGAAGAAACTGATGGTTTATATAAAATACACTTATGAACGTAAAAGAGAAGACGTGTTGTCTCAATGTTTTTATTTACCCTCAACAAATATTTATAAAAATGTCGAATTTATCATTTTTTAAAAATTTTTTCGATAAAATGAATAATTAAAGGGGATAATATGAATAATTGCCTGTTTACGACTTTAGAGAAAGAAATATTTTATTCATTTATGCTGCCCAAATACATCGGGTTGCATACTTATCAATCCGTGATCGGACATATATAAATTACATATTTTTACATGGTATAATAAAATAGAAAGAAATCTTTTTTTTTTTTCTCTCTTTCCCACAGCTTTCTTTTACAATTACAAATTTCAGTTTAATCACCAAATACAAAGATTTCAATTTATTCCTTTTTCTTCTTTCCCTCTCTTGTCCATTCAATTTCACAATTTTTATTTCATTTGATCGACAAATTCCCCCCTCAGATCCTCCCCAGTGACCCGTAAAAACAAATTCACTATCAGACGGCAGTGCGAGATAAAGTCAGAGAAATATTAGTCACAGCAGTAGATCAGTTTACAGTAAGTCAAACAAATAAATACATTTTACCAAAACAAAACTAATACATAGATCGAAAGGAAAATATAATAAAAAGTAATATAATATCTAAGTCAAAATGTTGGAGCTTTGGACAATAGAGTGTCATGTTATAATTATCATTCAAATTAAAATCGTAAATGAATTAGTTAACAAACCAAACAAGATCCCGATGACACGCAGTTTAGTCTTTGGCAACACTTGGACTCCGGTAGAGAAAGAGGAAGCCGAAGACCCAGAGGACCAGAGGGACAGGTGCGGGTGGTCCCTTGACAGATGGCTCCTCCAGGGAACGCTGTGAAATCGCTACTTAGACTCGTCCTCCAGGAGGGTGTCAGGGGATAGCTCGGCTCTTTGTCACGTACTCAATGATGTTTGCAAAACATTCCTGTACTTAAGTCATTGTCAGGTATAGTCTCATCTTTAAGGATTTGAGGTGTGAATGCAAGCACATATTCTATAAAGAAAACAATAACAACAAAAATAAATAAATAAAATTCGTTTAAATTACGATTACTTGTATGTTTGTCATGTCATTAGAAAAAAAATTATGTGTAAGTCCCAGCAATTAAGTTTTGATTATATACATCGAGTGATTACTTAAACAATCGTTGTTTATCGCTAAAGCTCTTGTATAAACTAGGACGATATTTTAAATACTAAGCGATATTAGCAGACTACATTATATTGTTACAAAATAACTATCTAACTACGCGCCTGATCGAATAGCTTTCGGTTTCGTTTGGAAAGTAGATAAAATTCACGTCAATTCGAAATCACAATGAGTTCTGCTTGGCAATTCATTTCCAAGATAAACCTTTGAACATTTAACATGTGATATGGGAAATAACGTCAAAAAATATTCGTTCTAAGAGAATTTTAAATAAATTTAATCATCTTTCACTTAAAAACAAATGCGATCGTGTTTAGACCCAATGGTTCTCTTAAAAAATATATTAAAATTTAAATAGGGTTGAAAAAAATATTGTTGAAGTTTCAATTGTTGATATTTTATTAAATTTTAATAAAACTAATAACTCTAAATCGCAAAATTGGTATGTATAATACTAATAATTTATTTATTTCATATACACCTAAATGCAATTTAATAATTACCATATGGATAGCATTTCGAATTTTGAATAAAATCATTTCATCATATTTTAAACATTTCGTTTTTACTTTAAATTTATCTTTTATAATTTAATGAAAATTGAATAATTACTAATTTACTTTATTTTCTATTTTTTTCTCTAAAATCAAATGTTAATAATTTTTTTTATCCGCCATTATGATTATTTATTGAATTTTTAGGAAAAATTTCAATAATTGGAAAACTGTATATTAAAAACTAATGAACTCATTTTGGTTTCCTCGTGAAGTAAATTGGAACAACTTCCAGAACAAGCCTGCAAGTTATTCTGTTCAGTGCATGGTTATAATGTAACAGTTGAGCAAATGGCGCAGATTTCGTTTATAATCTTAATTATCGTTTTAGTTTATACAAAATCAAATTATATCATGTAAAACTATTTTTTTCTTTTATTAGTTCCGTGGAAGAAATCAAAAGATGATCTTCAGAACCTAGGTACAAAATTTTGGTTGTCCGGTGTTATTATCGGATATGTTTATTTTTATCTATCTCCATTATGTTAATCTCGATAGAATTATACTCACATAAAATTTTTTTCATTCTTTATTACATGATTTGTTAATTGATTACGTTTTGTCACAATATGAGTGAAAGAACTATTCTTCTGGATGGGAATAAATCAAAGTAACATATCTAATAATAGTTGTTATTTATATCAGAGTTAGTATTAGAAAACATGAATAGTAGAATAAAATTATTGGAAGGAATTTTACATTATTCAAATATTTAACTTTTAATTTAAATTTCATAGAACACCAAGTCCGGTTCAGCATCTTGGATTAGAGATCAATGAAACTAGTACCCGGTTGGATTCAGGTTATACAAGAGACCAAATTGACTCCTGGAGAACTGCGTAGCTAATAAAATGAAGGAGGAGAGGTTTATGCCTTAAACTGAGTTTGAAGTAAATGTATTTGAAACACTAAAACGTATCATAAGTTCTAAACGTATCGATAAGCCAACTAACCAATTCAGCAGACTTAAAAGACTTTCACTATTTACTATTTAAATTTGGGTTTTGTTTAAATTAGAACGGATAATACCCTTAAGGATGCACTTAGGAATAGCTTTGATTTTTAACTCGGTCTGAATACTAATTAGGAATTTTCTTTCATGACGACCCCAGAGTCCTGATGAAATGGATAGCGCTCCTGGGAGGTGGACTGTTGACAATAATTCCAGAAAAACCCGAGGTCGCTCGTGATAAGTAATCTGTCAAGCTCTCATTAAAGTTGAGACACTACTGCCTCCAGGCTCACAATTTTTTCGAGAGCTGGAGCTGGAGGGCTGGAAAAAGGTCCTCCCCCGGCGATCTATCAAAATAATTTGGTGTGTCCGGGGGGAGATAAGGGGCGCTAATACCGGCTGATGGATGGGGCACCTGGGTGTCCTTCAAGGCTCGGACCTGTATTGTTTAGTCTGTATGCCTCACTGGCGAATATGGCGTTCCTTCAGGATGTTTTTCAAGTTAAAACGGGTGTTGGATTCAGGATATGGATAAAT
>NW_027115324.1:47021-54797 GCF_000696795.3 Halyomorpha halys | reverse complement strand
TATAATGGAATCAAGTGTATCAAAGTGTGTAAAAAAAATCTTTAGACATATGATTTAATTTAAGTGTGCAAACGATTCTTCAGTTTAAATTCACGAAGTCCGTTATACTGTCTTTGTATATTTGTATGTCTTTGTATGTTGTTGTCTTGTATGTTTTTACTGAATTTGTGTATTCTTAGCGTTTTATTTATTTTCTTTTTAGCCCCCGAACCCGCCGGTAAAGAGATGCTCAACATTATATTTATAAGACCAGTTATAAAAAAACATTTTAATAAGCCTATAAGGGTTAGAAAAAACAATTTACAATCTATAACGTATGATATAAAGATAAAGGAGGTACCATAATATAATATGTTATCATAATATGAACCAGTAATTATTAATTAAAACTGGACTATACTATGTTTAATTGAAAAGTTCTTCAACAGATACGCTGTGCTAAAACTCTCTAAAATCTTGGGCATATGCGTAGTATTAATTAATTATTTTAAACAATTACTAATTGAAATTATCATTTTGACAAGAAAGATTTGTACGAGTTTTCTCAGTTTTAAGATTAACAGTCGAGCAGTAAAAAAAAATTTAAATCTTATTTGTGTAAACAGAGTTCCCCAGGATGTAGAATCGATAGTTTATTAAAACGTCATAAATCAGGGCTCGTTGAAAAGCTAAAAAAGAAACAAATCCTCGTATTAATGTTAAAATCCACAATAATGTAACAGGTTTGTCTTGCCGGTTGATTTAAAGGGAAAATTTTATGATGCTTTTAAAAACTCAAATGATTCGGGTTAAAAATTGCATTGGGACAACGAGGACACATTTGGCAAGGGGTGGGGCTAAAACCCTGTGTGACAGGACCATGTCAGCTTGCAACATGCAATTGGAAATGCATTTAGCGCGGTAGCTGTTGCCGGATTGACGTTCGATACCCAGAGCGGAAATATTTGTCCATCGAGGCAACATGGAACTGGTGATATTACAACAGCGTATTGTGACGTCCATATACGAGGATACTGCTTGTCCTCCACCGATTTCCTCAATTACGCGCATGTACCAAAAATAGATGCCACCGCAGGTGTCACCATCCCCTAATAGCATATCCAAGTGCTTATCCATTCCCACCAACTGCATTACAGCTGTAATTAAATTATATACAAATTATGCAAAACAAAATTTCAAGAGGGGGAGGGTAAATATTGGGATGAATTTTCCAAATGAGTTATAAAAAAATCAGAATTATATCTTGATGTAGCTGTAATGACATTTTTTAAAAAAAGAATGAGTTTTCCTCTCTTTTTGGAAATCTTAGATGAGAAAGAAATTCTTGCTTAAAGCGAATCCCTGATATGAGAAGTAGAAAGTAATTTCTGAACAATTAAATATCTATGGAGTTTAGAAAGCAACAAATCAAACATATTATATTTATTAATTACTAATGTAAAATTTGTAAAATTTCCTTTTTAAAATAATTTATAAGTAAAAAATATTTTCACTAATATTTTTGAAATATTTGTTTTAATGTAAATAATCAACTATAATAATGAAATGACTGGACAATATTTCATCAAATGTTTATTTTAATTTTAAATGTAATTAATAACACTATTTATAAAGTACATAATATTTTCAATATTTCGAATATATATAAATAATTTTAAAACTATTCATTTTTCATTACTAATATTTTATTATAGCTAAGTATCTTTTCATTACTTATTCTTTATTTTTATGTTTACAAGTTTGATGGACCAAAATAAAAATCTCCCTGAACTCCTAAAGTTTTTTAGAGCATAAAGTTTACTTTTATACAATGTGTTGTGAACAATTCTGTTTTAATGAAATTTATCGATTCAATAGATTTCATTTAGCTTAAAAGTAAATACATTATGACTTCTATCTGATATCTGACCCAAACCCCAGCTTTAGGGTTGAAATAGGGCGAAACAAGAAAACATGAAAAGCTTAATTAGTCCATCATTAATGAATATATAATTAAAGACGGCATTTTCACTCAAATAGTACTTAATTTCAGTATAAGTTAACATTCTGATGGATTCACGGATGATTCAGATTTTGATTAAATGAATTGTATAATTAATAGAATATCATAAAAAAAATATAATAAAATTGCAATACTACATTACTATCATTATAATTTACTGTTATTATATTATTTCTGTATATATTTATATTATTACTAATACTGTTGATACATTGTATACAATTTAATATATACTCTCACTAAAGAAGTTTTCAAAACATATAAAAGGAGTATTTTACCAAAAAACCATCCCATCAACGTAATTTACCATTTAGCCACTTTTGCAATGTGGCTGGATTAAACTTTTTTTTAAACTTAAGTTGTCTCTTACTTTTTTAAATAGATGTTTCAAAGGTAAAGTAAGACCGCAGCTAATTCTGGGTTTCAGGGGAAAGGAGAGGAAAAGGATTTTCCGTAGTTATTGAATATTCTACTAGAATTATACACATATAAATACATATCAGCGAAGTTATATCCAAAAATATTAGCTGATCAAAAACGGTAAAAGTGGCCTTTTTCTTAGAAATTTTAATGCCCTTTAATTTTGAATATGTAAAGCTTTTTGATAATGTTTTGATATATTTCTTGAAAAACAAAACATTTTTATATTTCAAGTTCACTCAATTCAAAGATCAAGCTCACTTCATATTCATCAGGGATTTTGAAATTGCATTCACTAAACATCACTGAACAATTTTACGAACTATTAATTACATTAAATTTTATTTTAGCAAGCTCTAAATTAGAGGGCACTCTGACAGGATTAATTCCAGGCATAATGATATGGATGGGGATCATATCTTGAACTCATAACCCTCTTGCAACGGCATGAAAGTTAATTTAAAAAGAAAAGTAATTTATACTGGCCTGAAAGAGAAAAATATATATAATTGCCTACATAATATGGCTAAAACAAAACAATTATTCATTCATATAAGCATTGTTTATTTTTCTTATCTCATATCGAAACACATTAAATAGTAAATGCTTAATGGAAACTTTATGTCTGTTATTGATGAATAACGAATACAATTTAATCTGTATTTTTATGTCAAAGTACTTATTTATTATTAAACACCATGTTCGCCATATGCAAACCTCCCCACTATCCGTTATCATTATCTGTCGTTCTTTACAAAATAAAAACAGAGAAGTCCCGTTCCTAGGGCGGTTTTAATTTAATGTTAATGTTTTATTTATTTGTATCTGTTAATTTTTTTTTTAAATTAATTTTTAAAGTTATTAAGGCTTTAGTAAAATTTTCTACTGATATTAGAAATGGACCTTGCTACCACCGTAGGCTATTACTAGTAGGTATAATAATTGCATCTCCATAAGCATTTTTTTGAGACAAAGTGATAAACAAATCAAGGGTTGGGTGGTATCAGTTCTTTTCTAAATTAAGAAGAACATAAAGATGAATCGAGTTTGGCAATCGAGTGTTGGGTTCATAAAACTTATATAAATTATTCCTCAATTTTTATTTTAAAGTGTCCTTCTTATGCAAACACAGTATTTTTCGTTTGAAAATGTGTTGTTTATGTAATAAGCTTACTTTTTTCAAGTAGTGAAAGTGGTTGTATAAATGAGGTAAGAAATCAAATATTAAGATGGCTGCCCATTCAGTAATATTTATGTTTGAAGTTTTGGTGTATAATGTATTCTGCGTCCGAATAGTAAAAAGGCATTACTGTGATGTTTTGAGAAACGTCTAATCATTATTATTTTAGTACAAGAAGTAGTATAAATATGGACTAGTCTTGTAATAATGGATTCTAAAGTTTTTTAGATTATTTTTTAAAAAAATGAACGTTTTTTGTATACTTCAAACTTTTTATTAATATCGCTTTTCTGCCTTTATTAAATGTATTTCAAACAGCTTATAAGTTTTCGATTGACTGGAAAAAAAGATACATGAAATCGACAAAAATATATATTAAAGAAGAAAATTGGGTTCAAGAATTAAGGCATATTTCTCCTTTTTGTTTTAGCTATAAAATACACAAAGCAGTGGAGTTCTAGGGAAATATATTATTTCCGCACATATCCAAGACAGTATGAATTATGGAGTGCCTAATACCCCCGACCCTAGCAGCGGACCAATGGCTAGGGGGGCCCACAAGAATGGCGGCCCTAAAGGACAGACCCTCCAAATAGCACCCCATTTGCCTATTCTTTTGTCCCTCCGCTCCCCCTCTTACCCTTATCGACAGCTGAGCCGATTATTGGCCCTTTATTCCTCCCTGAACCCTAACCTAGCTGTAAGTATATATGTACTAATGTATTAACTTAGTTAAATGCAATTTATATAAATATATATCATTAAGTGTAGTATACCAAACTTGTAGTAATTACAATTCAATTATGATGTTGATAACCCATAGGTTTTACACCTTAATCAAATTTTGTTCTACATTGTTTCCGTTTTGAATTTAATCTTATATTTTGGAATTTAATTTAGACCAAGAATAATGACATAATGTTTTGTGATTTTATTAGTACTAATAAACCACTTATAAAATAAAATTGTTTCTCTGGTCGAATTTTCATTTCTGGATGAACCTTGTGTATGATCAATTTTCTTTCTAAATCTAAATCGATATTTCGTTGACATTTGTTATAATATAGCTGATTATAATCCTTTGCTTCATAATTTTATTTATTTTCTGGTATGATTGAAATGAACTTTATAATGTTAATTTCAAGTAATACTACTAGCATTGTAAAAGTTTCCTACTGTCTCATTCTGAGCTGTTAAAATTGAGTTCATTCTTTAGTTTAAAACAACTCTAAAATATATAATTGTACTAACGAAAGAGGTCCATAAATCCTTTTGTCATTACAAGAAAGAAAAAGTTTAGCTCCAGAGAATCAAATACTGTTTGGTACTTTATACGTCTACACCGTTTCCTTCCTGGATTGAGTATTGAATTTATTTTGAGATGCATAAAATTAAACTATAAATCTTAATCTACTACCAACTCACACATTATTAAAATGGATGATTATCCATTGATGGATTTTATACCTGACATGATAGTACTACAAGAGGCCCAAGATGAGAAAAAATTCATCCCAATTTTTGATAACTTAATTGAAAACTAGGTATAATTACTAGTCTAAATTGATAAGTCTGCCTAGTATAGGTAGGGGGAATAAAAAATGGTGGCTGTTTCAAACTTTAAAAGTTAAAAAAAATTAATTAAGCAAGCTACTTTTAGAAAGTATCGTGAAAACTACTATTCCTACGAAGGTAAAGGTCATAAACTACTTTATAGTACATTAAACTAGCTTTAATTTAATTGCTAATAGACATCTGTACGTCTCATAGTTCCTGAGAAACAAATTAATTAACTACTGATATTTCAGTACATTTTTATGAAATGTTGCTTTTTAAAAGGCTATATCTCGATAAATATTGGACGTAATTAGCTCTATGGGGGCTGACATTTCAGCAAATTTACTCTTCTTTAAATAATGTTCTTTTAGATTTTGTAGTGTTGATGTGTTCTTGGCAGACTCATCAGTTTTTATTAGTAATCATACATAGATTTCATTAAAGTAATCAAAAATTGGGGTCAGATAACTGCCTTTTTTTCTTCCCTCTTATACTCCTATACTATGATATACCATAATAATACGATCTTTGTACTAATATCTGATATGTCATCTAAGAGTACTTTCCTGTTTTTAGGAAGTCAATTACAAATATTGTTTTCTGTATCTAATATTAGCTCGAATAAGATTTTCTCCTTAGTTATATAGATTATTGGATACTTTAATTATCATTCAAGATACAATTGGAATATTCCAGAAGATATATACCCAGGTTTCGAATTATTTGAAATTTTTTTCCTAAATTTCTCACGAGTATATAATAAATACTAGTGGGCTTTAAGTTGAAAGCTTAAGGCAAGCATCAAAATAGTTACAGCTAAAAAAACAGTTTTTTTCTATTGAATAGATGAAAATTAAACTTTGCCCAGGGTGTCTGACTTGGTATACAGTTTTCTGAGGTCGAAACCCAACATAACAAAAACAAAAGTGAAAGATCAGTCTAAAATTTCTAGTGATAATCATGGCATTGACCCATACGTCCCAACAGACAGACCAATGACTAGAAAATATGTTTTTTTGACTCTTGGGTCACTGAAATACGTGGATCCGTTAAATATTGCACATCGAAAATTAGACAAGATAACAATACTTTTATTAACGGGTAACAGAGTTGAGTAAAAAGTAATTGCCATTACAATTACAAATACTTTCCAATTGCTGTTAAACTTACGATTAGTAATTTCTTCTACTTCATAAACTACTGTAATTGTAATAATAGTCCGAAATTACAATTACTAGTTGAACAAAAGTAATAACACATTGGATTGCTATTATTAATTGTAGTTACATTTTGCCGAATACTACCTGCCAACGGTTGGAAAGTAAAAACGCAGCCAAATATTACAAAATGGTTTATCATTTGAATAATTATTTTATTATATCAATAAATAGCAAATAATATTTATTACCAACAAATAATTAAGATATAAAATACTGGTATGTGTTTTTGATTCTACGTTTCTTGAAGCGCAAAGCATGATAATTTGAGGGGTTTTATTTTTTTGTTAGTTGAGCAATGACAATGGTTCATTATTTAAAATAAACAACAAAAACGGCCCTTTTCAGTTTATATAATCTTTTTAGAGTTACAAGAGATATCAAATTGTTGAAGGCGTTATTATTCTAAGTGGTACAATTGATAGCGCCATTACTGAAATTAATGAAGGATAAGAGCACTTACTGTTCATCGATACTCGAGAGGGATTGACGAAGACACAGAACTCCCTGGTAATTAAGAGCTGTGTCAACCCTTTACAAGCTGACAGCCTGCCCTGCAAGACAGATCGTTCCTCGTGTCTGCCTTCCCATCTGGTCCGAATCAAGGGGATGTAGGAAGTTCTGGATATGTTATGTTACAGCTAAGACGAAAATTACGAACAAAATTTTTTGTTGGTATAAAAATTGATGTCTCGTGGTCGAAATATATTCCCATGTAATCTGGAATACATCAAGGTAAGCGAAATTTGTGTTTAACAACTAGCAGATAGAACCAGTGCAAGCCGGCCTTACATTAACCGTCGGATAAACCAGCCTAGTAAAGGTAATTTGAACACTGTACACACTTCGTATTTTATTATTTTTACAAATATTATAAAACCTATATATGCGTATCATATGAACCGTAAAACTGCGTACTACTTGATACCCAAACTTAAGTATTAACCGGTCAAGAACTAGAACCAAGTAAACTCCCGTATAGAGCTGGTTAACAGAAATTCTACGCAGTACACAGTAGGGATGGGATATCGATATCGATATTATCGAAATATCGATATTTTGTCTCCGATATCCGATATTTTGATATCGATATCGAGTAACCGATAATATCGAAATATCGATAATTTTCCTTCGATAATATCGGATAATTCGGAATATCTTTCTAAAATTCTAAAAAAATAAATAAATATCGATACCATATCGATATTAAAATAATGCAAAATATCGAAATAAAGATGTAATTATCAAAATAAAATGTCGATATTCCATTCTCAATTTTCTTGTTTTTTAAAAAAAAATATCAATATTTCGATAAAATAATATCAGATTATTGTTACTAAAATTTCATATCAATATTACAACAATAGAAAATATCTAAATAAAAATGTAATTATCAATAT
>NW_027115324.1:45192-46656 GCF_000696795.3 Halyomorpha halys | reverse complement strand
CTAATATTCCATATCGATATTACAACAGTGTAAAATATCGAAATAAATATGTAGTTATCAAAATAAAATATCGATATTCCTATTTTAAAATCTCTATATGTTATTTTAGTCATTTTCAACAAAATATTGACATTTCATTAAAATAATATCGGATATTGTGGCTAATGTTCTGTATCGATATAAGAACAATAGAAAATAAAAAAATAAATATGTAATTATAAAAATAAAATATCGATATTCCTATTTTAAAATCTCTATATAATATTTAATTCATTTTAAACAAAATATCGATATTTCTATAAAGTAATATTGGAATATTGTTCTTATATTTATTAATATTATCCCATATTTTATTTTGATATTACGTACTTATTTCGAAATTTTACATTGTTGTAATATCGATATGGAATATAACCAACAATATTCCGATATTATTTTATTAAAATATTGATATTTTGTTGAAAATGACTAAAATAACATATAGAGATTTTAAAATAAGAATATCGATATTTTATTTTGATAATTGCATATTTATTTCGATATTTTACACTGTTGTAATATCGATATGGAATATTAGTAACAATATTCCGATATTATTATATCGAAATATCGATAATTTTTTTTAAAAAGACTAGAAAATTGTATAGAATAGTTAAAAATGGAATATCGATATTTTATTTTGATAAATACATATTTATTTCGATATTTTGTATTATTATAATATCAATATTGAATTTAAGCAATAATATTCCGATATTATTTTATCTAAATATCGATAATTTATTGAAAATGACTGAAATAACACATAGAGATTTTTAAAAATTTCCTATTATTAAATTTTCTTCAATAAAACAATTATATTTTAGTTTATATTTTTTCTGTTTATGATATGGTTGTTGTGGTGTTGCTTAGTTATTAAGAGTTTCTTATGTATTTTGATTAGGTATGACATAAAATAAGTCTTCCTGTGTCTTGCTATATCATTTTATAATTATTATTACTTTGATTCGTTAAATTTTCGATATCGATATTTCGATATTTTAAAATATCGATATTTTAGTTCCGATATAACACTGATATCGATATTGCTATCCGATATCGATATAGATACCGATATCGATATTTTTCTTTCGATATCCCATCCCTAGTACACAGTAGAAGTTTTTCGCGAGTTTTTCAACGTCTCCAAACATCATAATTATAAGTTAGGAATAATACTCTTTATTTATTCTGGGATTGATATCCCTTAGGATAATATACAGGCTTTAGAGCCTTAGAGTAAAATACAAAATAAAAATGGAATAATAAACCGTCATAAGATATTGCCGTGTACGGGGCTCGGGGTTTCTAAGCCCGATTAGGGGTTCCCCGTACACGTTGTTATATTGATATTTCTTCATATATTAATGTATTTATATTATGTATTTGTATTTATATTGTATATTTATATTATGTATTTATATT
>NW_027115324.1:25442-44513 GCF_000696795.3 Halyomorpha halys | reverse complement strand
GGTTTTTGCCTAGGTCCGGTGGTATAATTGGTATGCCGACAAAGGAAATTATTTTAAGTTAAAAAACTCCAGCTGGTACCTCTCATACATATCAATATAATAAAACAATGAATTTGAAAGATAAAAATGAACAACAATAATTAACAGAATATATAAAATAAAATAAAACCATATGTCATATCATAAAATATAAGATGACTAACACTTCTGATAATAAATAAAAATTAAAAAATCAATTAAAATTACACTAAAAATAATAAATGAAAAATACAATTTCTGCTAATATATATATTTTCAAGTATAAACGAAAACATTAGATACAAAAAATATATAAAACTTATTTGAAACTTTCAAATAACTGTTATTCTTCCGGAATTGGGTGGACAGAAGGTAGTCGAAGATACGGGATTTGAAGATTGGAAGGGTATATAAAGAACTGTGAATAAAGGAGGGAATAGGAACGGATGAGGAAAGATCTACCAAAAGCTGCGGTTCGATGGGCAGTTCGTATGAAGGCCGTGAGCGGGTATTGCGGGAATCAATGAGAATTTCAATTTTATTACAGATGTACGATGGTCGGCGGGATTGGATAACTTGATAGAGGAAGAGAGCAAGAAAATATTTACGAAGGAAGGAGAGGTAAAGCCATTTCAACTCTTCATAAAATCGGGTGACAGAGTCGTCCCTGGGGACCCCAAAGATGAATCGTACAAAGCAATCATATAACCGTAAATAATGTGATGTAAGTTAAGAGGATATTATTCCATTTGAAAGATACCACCAAGAATTAGATTTCTGGCTGGGAATCAGTGCCGAGGATTTAATTTTGATTTGGGATAATCTGCATTTTATTTTAGATTCTATTTTAATTTTTACCCAATTACCGATGCAGCCTTAAGGAATGTGTTTAGGGGTGTGTCAAAACCTGCTCTTTCTTCGTTATAGAAAGATTTTTGGAAAGAATTCTTCCACCGATTTTCAAATAGTTAAATAAAATCCCGTGAATGGCTGGCAACAGTACAAATAAAATCAGTTTGAACTCAAAATACCAAAAAATGTACTGTATTAAATGAATTCAATCTGTTCATCTTTACTTTGAAAATAGTCTGGCTGGATTAATTAAAAAATTCTTTCTCTAATTTTGTTAATTTAAAAAAAATAACCATTTTAAAATTAAGAAAATTACAGAAATTAATTCAAAGAAAAATAAAAAAAACAAAAAAACAACTTAAACAAATTCTTTCTTGATTTATTTCCAATGGATCGATACTCAGATAAATTTTATGTAGAACAATGGAAATTAGTCTTCAATATAAGGTTGTTTTTTATTTGACTAAGTAAACTGACATTTTCAGAGTTAGAGAATTATAATTTCTGACAGTAAAAAGAAATAAAATTCAGAGTTTTATTAATGATTTTTAAATCAATTGTTGTTTGTTAATCCTGCCTCATTTTGAGACCTTAACTGCTTTAGAATAATGCAAAATATTTTAAATATGTTAATTATTTACCGAAACTTTCATTGTAAAAAAGCTATTTTGTTACAAAGTTTAAAAAAAAATTAAAATATTGTCGAAATTTAAATATATATGCCCCTGTATAAGCTAGAGATATCAGATAGTAATTTTAGGAACATTTAACATCCCTGGTAGGCGCCATATCTAAAAGACTCAAGAGATAAGACTATATCTCATCTCTCTGATATGTTTACTCACTGTCAAAATGTTTACAAATATCTTCTCAATCGATAATTAAATTATTATATTCTTAATCAGAGCAAACAACAATAATACCTCCAATAAGAAGGATTTTTTAATTTTTTTTTCGTTGCGTAACTTCAGTAACCTTTATTTAAAAAAAATTATAAGTATTGATAATCTTTATTGCAATGATGCAGCATAAATTGTTTGCAAAAAAATTTAATCCTGCAGAATTCTTCAGGATAAGCTGTGGAACACATGACATTTTGGCAAAAAAGAAAACTATATGGCATGTGCTTGTAAATTATATTGTAAGTATGAATAAATAATTGGAAAATAATAAATTTTTTAAATTAAATTAATAGATTATATAATAGTTTTTCATGAAAACTATTATGAATTCGTATTCTTTAAAACAATTGAATTTAACTGAACTATTGTACATAAAAAAAAAATCTATTACATAATGCGTTAAATTTTAGATAATTAAGTTATATGGATCTAATTCTGTACAGATAAGTATAAAGTCCAAAATATGTCGATGTTAAGTACATAGTCAGACTCAGAAAAAAATTCAATATCCATTGGTTTAATGGATTTAAGTTTAAGTATATTATTTATAAGTATAGTATTCTGGTTAAAACTTATTTAACGGAGAAGCTTTTGTACAGACTTTTTTTTACTTTATTTTTGTCTCCTGAGAAATCGAGAATATGGACTTTGGGCTCCATTCCAAACAGTGCAAACCTGTCAAAAATCGGTCACATTTTTTAATACATAGCAAGAAACAAATTGGGATTCTTTTAACAACTTAAGATTCTTTTAACATTTTTATCAAGACCAACTTGAAAATTGTTAATGGTCCCGAAACATTCGAATTCAAAGAGGGTATAGACTAAATGCTAGAGTTAGTCAAAACTCAGCTATACTTGAAACTAGTAGCTAAAATTGTCATGGATACAAAATTTATTTATCAATGGTTCATTCATGAATAAGTGCCGTACCCATTAAAAAAAAATCTTAAATTCCAAAATCCTATATTTTTTTTCTCTAAAATTTCAGAGAGATTCTAGAATAATATTTATTAGCTAACCATGAGCAAACATATAATTTTGGTGAATTTATTAATGGTGATCATAGAATACAGCTATGAATTTTTGTGAAGGAAATATAAATTTCAAGTATATATCTTATTTTGGTTGGCTACAGGCTATGGGCAGAGAATTACAGATCAAATTCAAATAATGTTTATCTAACAATAAACTTATGTCATTCCATTAGTAAAATATTCTGCCATGCAATTTTGATTTAATATTGGGCATCATTAAAGTGATTAATCATAATACCATTGCATATAAAGTGCATTCAACTTTGTACGCTGAATTACCATACAAAAAAAAAAGTGATTGGATGTTGTTCCTATCAGCTGGTCATTTTACAGATGCCGAAACGCGAGAAGGTAATCGGTACCGCCCACAGCCTCCTAAACTGAGAATCGCGTGGTCAGTTTTATTATATTTAATTATAAATTCTTAACAAAGGGGTGTTCCATCCAAGTAATGATTATGTTTTAGTATCACAAATGACTAGAGTTATTAAATTTTTTTTCTAATATTATAAAGCAATTAAATATATAACAGGCATTTTGTATAATTTATAAGGTTCACAATAGTTTAATGATTACCAATGTACTTTTGGCTTTTGTTAATTAATGAGTAAATTTTTTAAATAGTTTTATGTATTTGGTTTTATATTTGTAACTTGTTTCCCACATTGATATTAACAGTTTGTGGGTTGCAGACAAAATATAAAGAAACTAACTCTCAATCTATATGCAACTTAACATAGCACTTTTTACTTCAAAATCTTAGAATCACGTGCTTAGGAATTCTGCACGACATGGCTTTGAGCAACAACCAATGTTCTGGTTGGAGGCCTTTGGGGAAATTTTTTTAGATTTGGGAAATTAAAGGTTTTCAGAACCGGAAGTAAATATTTGTTATTGTGGTTTAGAAAGACAATAGTTACAAACTCCTTAAATCATAGTTTGCTTTTGTATGTAGAAGTTTAATTTTTGACAGCGTTACCATATAAAAAACTAGAAACCTCTAAAGTTGGAGATTATTGTTATTGTTCCAAGCCACTGATATAGGATACAATGTTGAAGTTAGCCTATAGCTAGCTATATTAGCTTAGTTATTAATGTTTATTGTTATTGTCAATGTTAATGTTTATCCGGATGAAATATTTTGGAGCGGGTCCGTGTTTAGCTGATGGCGGTCCAGATTTTAATATGGACAAGTTGACAGGACAATGTCATTAAAATACACAGACAATATATTAAAATCATCTATGTAGCCCATATTGCTAGCAAACTAACATCCTCTTTTAAGGTCCACATTTTTCATATAATATGTGCCATATATGATTTTAAAGTTCACGAAATTTCTTTAAATATTCTTATATTTAAAACATTTACTGATAATGAGTATTGGTTGATATACCTTATGATCTAAAGGAGATCATAAAATTGAATAAAATAATAGGGAATGTTACCTCTCCGTCTCGCCCTGAATATTTATGATAACAGCTCCTCCTATTTTAGCTTGAGACCACTTGCTAATAGCGAGTAGAGCAGTGTTTTGAAATATTCATTTATTTTGTACATTTCAAAATTTATATTAAAAATTAGGATATTGACGCGTACATTTAGCACTGTTCATAATTTGGACATTTCAGACAACTAATATAGATTAGATCTAGATTAAAATCAAATCAATATCTTCGAAAATTTCAGAAGTAAATACTATGTTCAATACCTTGAGAAAAAAAAACCTACAAGAAACAATACGAGTTTTTTCTTAAATTAATTTATTTTAAATATATACAATAATTTTTAAAAAATAAAATAAATTTTAGATATTTAACTAGAAGGAAGGCCAAGGTAAAAAAACTTTTTTTTCTGCAATAAATATTATTTTAATATTTATATGAAATAAAATAAACAAAGATAAATCTTAAATAAAAAAAATCGTATTATCATATTTATTTAAATTTACTTTATTATTCCTCGCACTAGGAGTGAGAAACAATAATCCACTCAAGACCTGCTACCGTTTCTTTAAATACATATTTTTATTCTTCGGACAAAACAGAAACAACTCAAGGATCTGATTGTTCGGTCAATTAGTTCTCTGACCTGTGGGGGGGCTCTAATCAAAGGAAAATATAAGTTGTAAAGGGCCCTTATTAACTGTTAGGGAAACAGATTGGCCGGCACGCCAAGACTCTTTATAATTATGGAAAGAATTTGTTTGCACTTAGCGTGAGCTTTGGTTTACTTCCTCTTCACCCTTTCAAAATGTTAGAACGCCGTTTGTAAACTTAAGTTAATACTAACTTGGAATAGGCTATGCGGTGACAAATACGATCGATATGTTCGATGATCCCAAATTCACTTTCACTTACCTATATGTGGAATATATAGTATAGAGAAGTATTGTAATCGTGAAGAATTTTTAGTTTGAGTTTTCAACAGAAACACACGTTTTGAGGTTCCATTAATCCAAACAACGAAGTATCGTAAAATTGTCTATGTGCGAATTTGGTATGGTCTATATGTACATGAGCGATCTAGCTTATAAACGAAACTGGAATTACGTATTTAAGGTTGATATGTATCTAGGATATTACAAGAATATTAAAAGCGACGGATTCGAACCGGAGCCAGACGGGTTGACTTTTATTACTGTAGCCGTCCCACGAAATGATAATTTGACCCTCCATCATGGTTGGAATAGGGAAAAAATATGCTTGGCGATCATTGCTTTCAAAACATCAATATATATATATATTTTATTTGAGTCATGTTATACATAAATTGTTGACGGTATGTGATTTTGAAGATGGTTAGAGCTGGATTCAAGAAGAACAAAAAGAAATTTTAACCATTTATTAGTTTAATTCAAACTTTATTAGGGCTATTGTACATCTACACAAATCACCATGAATGTAGGTAAAGGTTAACTTCAGCTCACCCAATATGGCCGAATCCCATTTTTTCCGAACGAGAGTGTACTGACGGTCCCGAACGGAGCCGAGAAACTCCGGAGGTACAGATTCCCAGCCGCTCATTAGAAAAATAAATTATCAGCAACTTCGAATGGTATTTTTTCCGGGAGATGGAAGGAGAAGATGGTTAGAGGTGCACTAATATGCGATTTCTTTAATTAATATAACAGTCATGCAGTCCGCTGATTGCTAATTTTGTATTTGACAGGCGCGGGTATACATAAAAAGATAAAAAAAAAAGTATCTCACGATTTTGTTATAAAAAGATTTTGTTATTGTTATTAATTTACAGCTCAAGAGACCCTTATTATTATATTCAGATTAACCATTTTCTTATTCTTATTAAATTACAAATCTAGGGAACCTTATTATTATATCCAGATTAACTATAAACGATTTTCTTTTATTATTAAAAAAAAAAAATTGATCTTGAGTGCAGCTCTTATCTCCAAATTCAAACACTGTCAATCATCTAACCTTAATGATTACATTGATATAATATATTGATGACATTAATATAACTAAAAACAAGGAATATTTTTGTTGGTGTTGTGGAATGCAAAGCCCGTCAAGAATAATCATACAGATCACCTAAACAATTTAAAAAGTTAAACGAAAATATAAAGACAACTAACCCCGAGTTCCCTCCCAAGCATTTACCTGAAAGCAGTGCCAGGTGGCGTAATCCACCGCAATGTTTGGCTTCGCTAACAGCGGTCTGTTTGCGCAGTGCTTCGGTTGTTGAAAGTGGACGCCGCGCAGCAACTGTTTGCTCTTTGGCTCACGCAGGAATAGTCCACTCACTATCTGTAGTTATAAATGAGATAAAATTACTATATTTGCCCAATTAGTATTAATTTTATGATGTTCTAATATTCGTAAATCTTGTTCTCTTCATGCAAGATTAAGATATCTTAAACCGTTCTAATTAATGGTCTGAAAATGATTTATGATCATGACTTATAAGAAAAGGCGTTACATGTCTTAAGTGAGTGTTGTAGAAGTAATGTAGAATTATGTTATAATGCTCAGAAGGTGCTCGTTATTATTATAATTTTATTTGATTTTTATTTATTATTATATCTTCACTATACTACAAATCTTAAATATTAGCATATAGATTCCCTTCTATACCCTCAATCTCTTCCTCTGAGACTATGAATTTTTTTGTGTTACTTAATCACATATTAATTTTACAGTTTTAACCAGTCACGTCTTTACATCATCGATCTTTACTAGATAGATCTGTTTTGTGTATTCTGTCTTTATGCAGATTAGGCACCAATTTTGTTTCTAGCCAACCACATTTGAACAAAGGCTTCATACCATCAGAGACTGGATTCAGACCAAATAAGTTGAAGAGAAAATTTGCACTGTTTTGTAATTATTTGAAATCTTATAGTGTCTAGCTATTTGATAATGAATTCCGCACTCAGTTAAGGATGAGATGAAAAAAAGAAGTAAAAATTGGACTAGAATGTAGCGTAAGTAAACTACTAATAAGTAGCATAAGTACCATAATACATCTCAAAGTAATCTTCGACATGATATTGTGTTTCCTTTAATTTTAATAAGATAGTACATTGATACTGAAAGGGGTGATCTATAGAAAATAATTCGGGTTGGTCAAACATGTAGGTTTTAGCATTAAAAAAATATAATTTAATTTATGAAATAAAGATTTTTAAATATATTTAAAAACAAAAAAACAATTAAATCCATCAATGTTGAGACTAATTGTCACAATGCAGCTAATTTTAGGCTTTCCCACATTGGGGACAGTGGCGTTGAGTAGTGGATGCGGGAAGGGGTGGCCCACCTAATACTTATAATATCCTGTATAAATTTAAACTATTTAATTTCATGAATTCTTTATTCGTAACGTGTACGCTGAATGATTGTTTTTTAAAAATCTTTTTATTGAAATTTACAACTGTATATTATATAATACATTCAGTAAATTTGATCTTAGTTAAAATGGAGTGTTACAGGTGTGTAGAGCCACTACCCATTGGTAGCACTCTAATGACATTTTACATTAGCAGTTCTCGTGGCCATCTTCTCGGGGCACATCGGAGGATTGTCAGGAATGGAAGAGAATGCAAGGTTAGAAACTAGGGGGTTTGGGTGGTTAGAGAGTTTATAATGGAAGGAGTGATATCTGGTTCGGGCTAGATCGGTTACATAGGGAACCTTAAGGAATTTATGTATGATTTTATTTGTGACAAAGTAAGAAGCATTGAGGATTTTACGAAGGATTTTGGATAGGAGAGGAATTCGAAGGTTTAATGGAGCCCCAAAGCTCAACTCCATATGTCCAGATTGGCCTTATTACAGTCATGTAGATCAGTCTTTTTCACTAAATGTTAAATATGATTGTTCACGCCAAAAGGTTCTTTAGAATTACTGTATATTTTAGTATTTTAAATTAAAATACAAAAATAAGGGAGTGGCTAAATCTTCCTCCACCATATTGAGAGATTTTGGTTGCTCGCTCCCAATATCCGATATTATTTCAAAAAATTAAGGTCTCCTTTCTATGCTCTTTCAATATATGCTTTCAGATTATCTATCTAATTTTTTTTTCAATATTTCGGAGTAATTGTCAGAGTTCATGGTGTATGCTAAAATTTAATATACAGCTGCCATGATTTGCTGAAGATCGAATCGCAGTATAGTGGGTCGACTTCAAGCAGGTTAGACAAATCTGAATGGGGAATATTATCATAGGTCCTTTCAATTTCATGAATGGAAAATAAAATGGTGGAAGCCGAGTCAGTTTTGACGATAAAGTGAAAGATGAGATTCTAAGGCTTCTAGAGGACATGTTCAGACAAGGTGTTTTTGTTTTCAAATTTGTATTAAACTGGCGAATATGTAAGAAAAAAATGAATAGAATATAAAGGAAATTTTGTTTGTAATACCATTTAGGCGCAAGTAGATATTTTATGTATAAATTTATTATACAATTGTATGCTATAAACATCCGAAACGAAATGTAAGTTGGCAAAAATTTGAATTTAACGTTAAACATCAAACTAGACTGACTGAAGCGGAAGAAACTTTAATACAACGAAATAAAAAAAAGGAAGAGAAAAAATGAATGTATAAATAATTAAAAAAGAATTTCGCTGATAAAAGTATGTCGCGTGCGTCACACACCAATGGTCCTACATCCAAGTTTTTTTCAGTTCCATTACCGTTGTGAGAATAAATTAGACGAATTGAGGTGAGCCTTCCCTGGTACAGCATCCATTAACTGCTGTTAGCAACACGTTATGAGGTCCTTGTTTCTCTCCAGTAGGCCACGCTCTATTGATTCCTTGTTGTCGAGCTGTTCACCCTCTCTATCTTGTAATATACTACATATTATACTATTTATCACTTTGGGTAACAATACAATTATTTTATTAAGTACCGATGAACTTATCACTTGAGAAAATAACAATATAAATCAGGCAAAGATTCAACGAGCGGGTGGAGCTTCGACTTCATTGAACTCTCTAAGAAATTTTTTTTGATTACTTCTTTGAAATAACAATGAAATAACAAAACAAATTGTTTTGTAAGTCAAATTATGTGCAATTAAGGATATATATTGCTTATAAAATTAGTAATTTATTTAATGTTCATATAATTAGTAATGCATATTATACTGTGCAGGATCATTATGTGAATACGGTCAATGGAGAATCCTCGATACCGTGGAGTTGCGCCACTCAAAATCGGATTGTGAGAGAGAGCCAAATAAAATCGCTAGATCCTTTAGTACATAATATGCCCTGGGAATCAGTTCCCTAATACTTAAATGACCAACCTGGTGGAAGACGTGTTAATGGTATACCGCGCTTGGGGTGGCTGGATAATGTGAAAGAATCTTTGAAAAAAATGGACATTACAAGATGGCGGAAGGAGGCCCAGTGTAGCTTCGATAAATAAATAAACAAATATGTTTAAACAAGGGTATAAAAATAACGGTGTCGTGTGATTTGCGTTAAATTTTTTTTAACTATGAATAAAAACTGAAAAGAAGAAATTATTTAACAAGAAATCAAGTTTAAAAAAATAAAAACCAGTCAGGAAAGTCACCATACCAAAAGGTGTAAACAACCCTCTCTTTTCACCAATAATTTGAAAATCCTAAAAGTCAGTTAATTGAGATGTTTAAATATACTTCAGACCGCAAAAATTGTGATTAAATATTTTACTTAATGAATGACTAAAATTGAAAGCCAGTACAACTACCTCCAAAGTTAAGATCTAGAGTTTTTATAGGTATATTTTTGTGTTGGAATAGAAACAAAAAATACATTCCAAACAGGTAGGTAAAATATTTCATAATATATTTGGAATTTTTTGAAAAATTATGATTTTCTTCTTTCTGACAAATCGTTGTTGTCCAGGGATTCAGAATTTGATTAAAATAGGTTAATACTTCCAAGATGTTCTTCACAATCCCTAACATGTTTTCCAAAAAACTAATACTGTATATAATTTAATATTCGATTTTGAAATTAATCTATAAAATAATTAATAAAAAAGCGCTAAAAATTTAGAACTAAATACAAAACAAAGATATAAATAAATTAATATCAAGTTGAGTATAGTATGAGGTGTAAAGGATACAATATTTTTAATTTTAAATCAGTAGTTACTAAGTGCATTTAAGCATAATGATATTTTTTAATTTAGAATAAATATTATATATATATATTTTTTTTATGCGCCGAATGCATAACTTATCCATTACAGAATGTACTCATTAACAACTCAGTCATTATGTGCCTAGTTTGAAAACACTTAAAAAATCTCAAAGTACACTACGGTGCAAAAATATTTTAATAATTTATTTCGTAGATTCTTTATTTTTTCGTTAAATATTTTACGTTTTATTACATATATATGTGTGCGTGCACCCATAGTAAATAAGTAATAAAAATATTTATTGGATAAATTCTTAGATCAACCTGAATTCATTGAGAACGATATTCATTCTGACTGCGAAGAATTAATTTGGTAATACAACCAGCCAATAAAATCTCTTCTAGAGATATTTGACGTGATATACGATAGGTGGTTAATAGAGACGGTAGGCCTACAATCAATAAAGAGTGTGTTTGTTGATAGACGGGGGGGACTTTTTCTAACTGTGTTTGTGTGCGTGTGCCACACGACGGAAGTAGCTTAATAAGTAGACTTTTTTTGGTTTGTTTGTTTTAGTTCCGTTTCGTGGTTTCTGGTTTCATTGCTTGCCTAGAAAGAAAAATCATATGGATAATGTATATGTAATTTTTTAATCTGTACTAATAATGCAGAAATGTTTTTAAATTGTTAAGTTATTCATAAAATTAACTTATGGTAGACTAAAGTTTTAAAATATTAAATGGTTTTGAATATGGTTCATAAGATTATTTGGGTAAAAAATGTATTTAATAAGATATAGATGAACATCTGTGTATGTTTGTGCGTTCTATTTGCTATCCCACCACAAAATAAATTCTTCCTCTCTAGAAGAAATCTTAATATGGTTACGAATCTAATCATAATGCACTATCGAAGAATTGAGATATAATAATCAATGGTCTGATTGACTTAAGATAAAATTTCTGTTTGCCAATCCATGATGGATGACTGAATGCTGACAGTTTGTACACTCCATCCCATGTTTATAAACAGTCTATAGGTTTATAAGGTTTATTCCACCGGTTGCTGGAGGGAGTACAGTTAGAAAAGTTTATAATTACATTAATCTGCTTCAGTCGATACGGGCCAGACTCACAGTGCCACATGCTGTACGAAGAGTATTGCCTTTTCCAATAAATGATGTAATTAAAAGAAAAGATATAAATGATCTAATAAACTAGCGAACTTGATCTGTATCCGACATTGGATAATAAGGGATAATTTTTAAATTTGTCTAAAGCTGGGTTTAAAGCTGACTCCATCAAAACCTAAAAGTCTCAATACGAATTTGAGACTTCAAGTACCATTAAATGATTTGTTCAACGTTGAGAAAATGACCTCATTTTTGTGTCGTGCGAATAAATTCTTGTGAATAAATTAATAAAAGTAAGAGCTGAAGAAATATATGTCCGGACGTTTAGTGTCATTTGCTCACCTCAGCATTCGTTATTCAAATATGTAATAATTTTCCTATCTTAATGAATCTATCCGTTTTGCTTGAATATTTACACATCTGCAAAAAAAAAAAAGGTTTTGGTTTTATTTTGGAATGAACTTTTCCAAAGATATTACCGCAGACAGGGATTTCTTTCTCTGCTGAGGTACCTCAAGTAGGGTTTTCAATAACTTTTTTTTTTATATTTCTATTTATTGACTTTTACAACTGTACGTAAAAATACATATAGCAAATTTGATATAAGTACATAGTGGTATGATAGAGGCATATAGAGAAACTACCCATTGGTAGAACTCTAAAGGATTGTCAGGAATGGAAGAGGAAGCACGGTTAAAAACTAGTGGGTTTCAGTGGTTCAGGGAGTTTATAATCGAAGGATTGATATCTGGTTCGGGCTAGATCGGTTACATAGGGAACATTAAGGTCTTTATGAATGATTTTATTTGTGACAAAGTAAGGAGCATTGAAGATTTTACGAAGGATTTTGGATAGGAGAGGAATTCGAAGGTTTAGTGGAGCCCCAAAGCTCAACACCGTGTGTCAATATAGGCCTTATTATTTTCAGGTAGATCAGTCTTTTGTAATGAGTTGGAAGTTTAGACCGTTTGTCTAATAAGTGCTGTAATAGTCGATAGACGTGCAGTTTCCTGTCTTTTCAGTGTTGTGTGAGAATTCCAAGTTAGTCGCTTGCCCAGATGTAATCCAAGGTAGCGGATCTATTTGGCAGGGGTAAGAGTAGCATTATTGAAGGATACCATAAGCGTCAAAAACTTACCACAGTCTAAGGTACAATCAATAGAATATGTCAATTACAAAAAAAATAATTCTTGAAGAAGTTTGTAGGGGGGTGCGGTCAGCAAAGAACAACATAAATAAACAAAACCATATTTATTTATTTTATGCCGACGTTTCGACCTGAGTTTCAGGTCTTCATCAGGGATATAGAACAAAAGAGATAACAACAACATTGTTCTATAGTCCTGATGAAGACCTGAAACTCAGGTCGAAACGTCGGCATAAAATAAATAAATATGGTTTTGTTTATTTATGTTGTTCTTTGCTGACCGCCCCCCCCCCCGACAAACTTCTTCAAGCATTAATCTACGGTCAACTATCTACACCTCATTAAAAAAAATAATTTTATTTTTTAATCAGATGTGCCACAATTGAAGTAAAGCAGATATGTGACAAAACAATGTCATTCGTTCACCAAACCATCATTTGTCCACTGTGATTAATTTTTAATTATCGCCATCACTATATAGACATCATAAATAATACAAAATATCAAACCATAATAATGTTATTTATTACGTAAAAGTACTTGTAAGCATGTAGCAAGGTAATTTATCACTTAAAAGTAATATGAGTTTAATATCATTAGGGCTGATTGCATTGAGAGCATTGAAGTTAATGAAAGACTCCTCCCCCATTTGTTATTATAATTTTTAACAAATGTGGACAAAAATATATGTCGATGCTGATGTATCAAAATAAACTTGTTGTAAGCAACAACAAAATAGAACTATTTCAATCAAATTTGTTTTATAAATTGTATAAATGGAAAGGCTTGTAAATTGCAGTATGATGCATGATGATGGAAAAATGGCTTCAAAATATTAATAATTGGTTATTAGTAAAGAAATTTAAATATGGGAGCTGTTTTCACTACACCTCATCCAACAAGTATTTTGTATTAATAAAGGTCCTGGAAAGTTCTTTCACTAAATAATTTTAGATCATAAAAAATATATTTAGGATTTAATGCTGCAAATAATAGGAAAACTTTAGCAAGGAAAATATATTAAAGGTCTTTTATTACAAAGGCTACCTCCGTCCGCAAGCCCTGCGGTAATGTTAGAGCGGGGAGCCGTGAACTGGCTAAAAGGCTCACTTTAGGACAGATAAGGAACGGGCAGGTGAGGGGAGTCGGTGCCGTGAGCGATCTGCTCTGCTTTATGAATAATGGATATCTGGCCACCGTATACGGCTCAGGGCCCCCTTTGTGTTTAGGTCCTTAAAATATTAAAACAACCTCTAGGTAGTATTAACTACAATTTAGAGGTTTTTAAATATTTTACGCTGTTAGTATGGTGCTAAGAACAAATAAATTTGTTGTTTTACATCCCATGGTATACCAAATCAGTATCTGCGAAAATCTGTTTAGTATTGGTATGACGTGAATAGTTATTGGTTGGTAAGCCAAAACGAATTAATCATAATTTTTCTGGTTAAACTCAGTTTAACCAGAATCTCTGCTGCAAGCTCCCTGATGAAGACTTAAAACTCACATTGGAACGTCAGTACGAATAAATATTTTTTTATTAAATAAATCAAATTTTATCCTTATTAAGTCTCAACATTCTTTATTACATCAACAGTCCAACGTTTCGGCCATCCTCAAGGACAATCTTAAATATAAATTCACACCTCACACCATAATATAAAAAATGTTTTACAGGCTATTTTTCCCAGGTCATCAAATTCAAGTCAAAATCACCCTATTTTTTTAGAATTTATTAATTTTTAAAAACTTTAATGTTTTAGATTTTGGTGTGAGGTGTGATAAAAGTTGTTCTCATTCAGAACTGAGGAAGTCCTCCAAAGTGGGGCGAAACGGTGGTTACAAATAAATTGAAAAAAAATTCATATAAATAATAATAAAAGGTGTTTAAGATTGTCCTTGAGGATGGCCGAATTGGCCGAAACGTTGGACTGTTGATATAATAAAGAATTTTGAGACTTAATAAGGATACCATTTTATTTATTTAATAGATAAATACCAGTCTCAAGAACTTAAATAAACTATATAAAATATATATATATATATATTTTTCTGACCACACCCCTGGACCATCTTCTCCACTTATTAATTTTTCTTTCTTTCGCTGATTCGATTTGTCCATAATTTAGAATTGCAAAATCACAACGTAAGTTAAGGGACCGGTTATAGAACTATAGGTTAAGATTAATGGTTGATTATTATTGGTTTTTGGAACATTATCCAGAAAGAGACCAATGGCGGTCAAGAAAGGTACAAAAATAACAGAATTTTTTTTTCTATTTATTAGTAACCATCGTTTCGCCCCACTTTCGAGGACTACCTCAGTTCTGAATGAGAACAAGTTTTATCATTATCTTCCAACGTTGTTAGATATGATAAAAAGAAATGAATATACATAGAAAGTTGTAAAAACAATACATAAAAAAAAAGAACCCAGTGAACTATTATAATATTAATATAAATAAATAGAACACTAATTAATAACTAGCACAGTAATGAGTGATAGAATTGCTAATTTACCATTGGAGTGAAATAATACTAGTATTAATTATTTATTAAATAAATCAAAACTTGTATCCTTTTTTGTCTCAACACTTTTTATTTTAACAGTCCAACGTTTCGGCCATTTTAGCCATTCTCAAGGACATTTAAATATTTAACAGCTTATATTATATATTCATTTTTAACACTTATAACAACGACATTATCACTAATAATATAACATACCTTCAAATTATAAATTCTTCCTCACATTAATATAGAATTACTTTTGCAGGCTATTCTGCCCAGGTCATTCATTAATTATAAGTTAAAAACCTATTTAAAAAGTCAATTATTAGAGAGTCATATTTATTATTAATAAGCTTACCTAAGCTTAAGTTTAGTTACCTATTTTTTTATTTATTATTAACTAAACCTAGTATTAATATTATTAACAATTGTGGTAAAGTCAAACGAAGGAAAGAGTAGTGAAGTAAATTAGGTGTATTTGGTTACTATTGTACACTACTGTACTTGTTACTAATTCTATTCATTTATATTTTTTTAATATACTGTTTTTTATTTATTTTATGTACTTTTTTATGCAACTTTTTAAGTATATTCACTTAGTATTATCATATTTAAGAATGTTTTTATCATGTTATTATTTAGTCCCGATGAAGCCCTGCAAAGTGGGCCGAAACCTTGGTTACAAATAAATAGTTTTTCTGCTATTTTTGTACTTTTCTTACAATATGGGTAGCCTAAGATTTTTATTTATTTATTTATTTTTTTTTATTTATTTGTTGATGTTTACAACTGTATAAAAAAATACAACCAGTAAATTAAAAAAAAAATAAATGGAAGAGGAAGCAAGGTTAGAAACGATTGGGTTTGGGTGGTTAGGGAGTTTATTATGGAAGGAATAATATCGGGTTCGGGGTAGCCTAAGAATTAAAATATTTTTTTTTTTTAAGCCTAAGTATTTAAATTAAAATTACAAGAGAAGTGTTGGAGATAAATAAATAATATTAAGATACTGCTGGTCAAAACTTTAGGACCATCAATTCTGTTGAGTAAATAAATTGAGTAAGATATCAAGTTTTTTCTGAATTATGCCAAGCATTGTCAATAATTTAGGTTACATTATAAGTATGTTAAATATAATGTGAAGACGATCATTCGTCTATTTCAGTCATTAATTATTATTTTATAAAACATCTTTTAGTATGGCAACTATAAAAAGTGAGTTAAAATAGGATATATAACAAGATAAAGGACTTGGGTTGATTCTTAATTGGATAAATACAAGTAAAGTAGTTTGTTTCCTTGTTACATTTTTCACTAGGTAGGTGAAAGTCCACTAAAATAAAATCATTTATGTACTTTCGTTCAAAGTGGTCTTAAAATTTCTAAAGTCTATTTGTAAAGAGAAGATACCAAAAAATCTTCATTTGTCAGTACATAAATTACTTGGTGAATTGATCATCTTTACTACGATAATAATTGTGAAGTTAAAAATATTAGTAATGTTCACTTTAATTATTTACAGAACAATAATCCCAAGTTAGATTTCCAACAATATCAGAAGCGGGCTATTTTAATTACATAAAACTTACCTACTTAATATTTAAAAACCCCTATAAAGAAATCTTTTTCTCATGGAAAATTTTTATTAATTAACATGGAATTTTAAAATAATCGATATTGAGCCGATAAAAATCGAGATAAGACAAGTGCTAAAGGACTATAACCAAGGCTAGTACTCGACTATACCACTTGGCCTCAGGGAACATTAATCTTAGGGGATTAAGCCGTCAACTTTATCGAAATCTGGTGACATTGGTAAATAATCTGTTATTTAACTTTTTAAAAATAGACTGAGAAAAAAGTTTAGTATTGAAAGATTAATTTTGAAATTTATCTAGAATTATTACTTTGAAAAAAAGTATTTTAAAAAGTTTTATTATAATAATAAATTTCAGTAATATTTATTTATTGTGTATTTTTATTAAATAACGTTAATTAGGTTTATTAGTATAAATAAATTGTGATTATTATTGTTTTAAATATTACTGTATTTTATCGCTGAAATGTTTGCTCGGTTGTTCTTTTTACAAACTTTCGCTGAAGGCTAGTAGAGTTAGAGAGATACAATTTAATTAACAAAAAAATCTTTTATTTTTCTCGTAATTTTTTTATTCAACAACAGAAGGTAAAACGAATTTTTAGATTTATAATTTGAAAATACGTAAATAGATCGATAGTAGATGCGATAACGTGCTTGATAAGGAATTAATATGGAAAAAAACATTCTTGTACGTGGAAACTTCCCAAAGTCAAGGATTTTCTACGTGAGAGGAATCAATTTTATAAAAAACTTTAGAATTTATTAAACAACAGTTCATTAGATGTTGCTGAAATACGTTCTAAAGATTGATATAAAGTACAGAAATAAATCTGTAAAATTTTGAATGTAAAATTGATCCATCGTCATAAATGGATGTATGAAAATTTTAATACATTTCATTAAAAAAAAAAAATAAATAATAAGGGATGGTAATTTCAACTTCTCAGGATTTTTTTCTTGATTGACAAGAAAAGTTCTTCAAGGAAAATAATTAACAAGTATAATAAAGTCTTTGTACAGCCAATTAAGATCTACAGGAGTACCACAAGGATGTTTAATTTTAATATGTAATGTTTAATTTTTAAGCAATAAAGAATAGAAAAAAAAGATTTTTATAGCCTAATTATTAATAAAATATTATATTAATGAGCCGAAATACAAATGTTATTAATATCTCTCCTTAAAATACAAAGAGGAATAGAAAAGTTTCAGATGCAAGAAATTTCTTGAGAAGAAAATAAGGGAGCGTGAAAATATTACACAGTATTAAGTATTTTTCTCCTTAACAATGTAAAGATGAATATCAATGTTTGAAATTATAAAATTAATTGAAATAGGGTGAGAAAGGACTATTCATAAAGAAATAAGCAAAGATAAAAATTAAAAACAAATATTATTTCTTATCGATAACTATTTATTAATTCTTAAATTGTTTTTATGAGATATAATCAATTCTATTGTTAAAGAGAAAGGATTGTTCCAGAATTCATTGTAAGGGATCTATGTTATTTTCAACGGCTTTATTGTAAAAAATGTTTAATTGATTTATTTCAAAAGTATTACTACTCCACTACCTCATTCCAGGACAAAGATGCTATTCACAGTAATACCCATCCATGGCAAGATGTCTACGACCAAATATACAAAGATTGGAGGATGCTTATCAGTGAGACCATTGTATTCTACAGTGATAAGCTCCACCTTTGTACACCTGGCGCATGTTGCAGTGAAGTGAGCTGTTGTATTTTTATGATATAAATAAAAATAAACTGTTAAAACCGAACCCAAATTTTTATTTTATATATTAAAATTTAGAATGTAATAAATTTTTGATTAGTTTTCATTAATTATGAGTTGTAAGTTATGCTATTAATTAAACTAGATTATTCTTAGAAATAACCACTTGTTAAATATTATTATGTTTATCTATGCATATAATAATACAAATAAATTACTGAGTGGACTCTAGCAATTTAGCTGATTAATGGGGAATCAAGCCACACGCGTCATTGATTTACCCTTAGTTTAGAGAGGGTAAAAAATACCTATAATTAAGGGATTGAAACTTTATTGAATATAGTTAAAGTAAAAGATACTAAAAAAAAATATATGAACATTTGAAACTTAAATTAAAAAATATGAAATTTTAACTTGGAAAAAAAAAATATCTTTTCCAACCAATGCGTCTTTAACGATTTCTTGTTTTAAAATGTGCAAATTCGAAGAAAGTATAATAAATATGTATCATGTTTAAAATAATAATATT
>NW_027115324.1:0-25392 GCF_000696795.3 Halyomorpha halys | reverse complement strand
TAATAATGTTTATAATAATACAGTATAGATCCAATAGAGATAACGACCAATGCTCAACCCGCATTATATTTGAATTCAATTAGACAAATAAATAACCAGGTTACACTTCAATACATCCATAAATGAATTCCTAGTTACATTATTCTAGATAAGAAAATGATTTTTCAAAACATTTTGCGAGGATAAACTTGTTTTCAACTCAGACCATATTAGGTTTTTTTTTGTGATAATGTGACATTTCAAAATACAAAAATAAAATAGTCTTTATAATAACTATAAACTTGTATTTTATTTCGACATTCAAGACATGATGATACCGATATAAAATTAAAAAAAAAAAATTTACATACAGTTCTAATGGTTTTCACGATATAATTATTTGTATTTGTATTATTATGTATTTGTATTATTTATATACAAACCAATTTTTAACAGTAAATTGAGTTAGGAAATACTGTCAGTTTTTCATTCGCATTAGAACAAATAGAACAATCATGATATTGAAAACAGTATTATCATTTCAAAATGATTATAATCGAAACCAAATAAAAATAATCATGCAACTAAAAAAAAAAAAAAACCCAAAAAAACTATAACGACTTAAATTCCATTTTTTAAATAAAACTGATTGTGTCGTTTAAGTTTTTCCGGTTTTGGTTTAGAGATTTTTGGTGATGTATGTCATATTCACATTCTCCCTCCTACATTTGGGCTCCATCAGCGCCTCTCTTTAGTCTAAATGATCTAAAACATTTTTCCCATTTTAAAATTTTTGCGCTCCTACATAGCCCTTTCAAATCGAGCTAAAGGGTTAAAAATTAGTATATGAATTGAGTTGTTAGATATGTGCCACATTTTTCGCGGTTTTAGGCATTAATGAATCTATTAAATGACTTTTCATAAATATGTTCTTCAAACAAATATGATAGGAAAATTAAACCTCAGTGATGCAACTCTGGTGGTCATGCATTTATTATATTTTACATTACATCTTGACTAATTATATTCCTTTTTCCGTTGCCGTCAGCATCTCTTAAGAGGCAATCAAAATTCTCTGTAATGACTAATTAGTCAAAAATTTAGAGATAAGATGGTAAAAGTATAGTTACACGTAATTTCATGTAATAAAGAATATGTAAAAATATAATTAAATATGCAATAGATACAACTGAAAATTATGAAAAACGAAAAAGACAATCAAGTACTAAGGTTCTTATATAAATAACATCGTTAGTAAAAAAATGGTTTCAACAAAAGATCAGAAATCATAAATCGGAAGGATTTTCTGATAATCCATTGTAATCATTTTAGGAATGATAGTAGTCCAGGATAAATGGATTACATAACACCTGAGATATTATTTATTATTCGTTCCGAGAATATTTCGATACTAGAAAAACTTTTTTTAAAAATTATTATCATCGAAAAAATGATAAGATGTTCTTGAAGAGGAACGTTAAAATAGGCAACTGTGAATTTTTAAATTATTGATATTTAAAATGAATAGGGATTCTGGATCATGAGTAATTATTATGGGGTCGTTAATTTAATTTTGTGTTCTATTAAAAGTCAATATATACACTTTTTTAGAAGTGTATTATTTAAAAACAATTGTTTCAGTGCCTCATGTAGATATGGTTAATTTTTATTGAAAATGTTGATTTGTAACAGCTATCTGACAGGGAGAAAATTTTGATTTCCCATAAGTTTTTGGTTCAAAATTTAAATTTGTTAAAAAAACACTTTTCAGGCGTTGTTATATTAACGTTTAAAAGAAAACTCCTCAATTATATAAATTATTATTTATCCAGATTTCCTAGTGTATTTTATCATAATATACCTGTTCTGGGAACTATAGAAGTATCCTCAAAAATGTATCTAATAATATATGCGTATCAGGGGAAATGACTCATATATAAATTAAGAATAAAAAAATACAAAGTCTTTAGAGTGTTGACAATTTTTAAATTAAGGGAGCACCAAAGCGGGATGTAGGTGTTGCTTTCATTGCTGTAGGAATTATTTTCTCTAAAAGTAAATATATGGTATTTTCTTGGCAAGCAGCAGGGGCATTCTTAAATATCAATAGTGTTGCTCCTGAAATATTCGGAAATTTTAAATACCTTACAATCAACTGTGAAGTGTGAGCTGGCACAGAAGTAAGGCGCTGTGTTACTTACTCCAAGGACGCGGGTTCAATTCAGGCTCTGGCAGATAATAATTTACTCTGTTACGGTAGCCGTAAGTCAACTCTGAGGGTTCTAGAGCCCTCTTAGGGTTCACCCAGCCTCATAAAGTGGTTATCCTTAATTGGGGAAAAATATGGAAGTTGATCGTGATCTTAAAAAACATTTCCTTGTATAACAGTGCTTCCTTACAAAGTACTGAACCCCTGATTCTTCATGTGTTCACATTATTATTATAACAATTAACAGTAACGAAATATTTAGTCTTGAAATTAGTGGTTCACACCTGTAAGATGCTAGAGATGATAATTACAATATCATCGCATATCTTGGGCTTCAACAAATGAACATCTATGCAAATTGCTCGTACAAGGAATGGACTATACGCGTGTTGTTGCTGTCAAGAGACTATGTAATAAATTCCTGAGATATAGTCTCATTTTTCACAGTTACTAGATAGATACTTAGATTGTGTGTTAGATACTTGGATTGTGTGGAGAGAACGAATAATAGATTCTCGAGGAAACCTAAGTTAAGATCAGAATGAAGTGATTCCTTTTATCCACAAGAAGGAAAAGGAATTTCATCATTGTAAGTCTGAGAGAACAAAATCTGAACCGAAGAAGCAAGAACAAAGAATACAGATCGTGAAGCATTGAAACACTTTTGTGAACTTTTGAGTATTCGATTAAGAAGAAGTGTTCTTGTTTATAAATTAGTGGGTTTGGTAATTTGGAAACCTTGGATTGACTGATCCATCCTAGTCCTCTAGATCTCTTCAAAAATTCTATTGCCTGATTACTCATAATGATAAATCAGATAATTGTAGAATGGTACTGACCGCCGCCCAAAATTCAGTACGGTCGAGTTCCACTTCTAGCAGTTCCAACTCCCGTGAGCACTCATGAGGTGTTGCGTGACTGATTTAATTCAGTTATGTTAAAAATGATCGATAAAAAAACAAAATTAAAAAACTTCCTCATAATTCATGAAGTATTGGTGGTTAGTGGCACATTTTATTGTTGTTGAATTGTGTACATATAATTAAATTTATTTGCTAGTAGCGGTCATATTAATGTTTATTTGAAGATAATTTAAATATTGAAACCGAACTGATTAAGAAAAGCTATTGTCTTACAACAGTCGCCAGATGAAAATAATACATACTATTAGTATTTTTATTAATTTAAAAACATCATTGTATATAATATAATATTTCTGAATTATCGGGATTAGAATTTAAAATTTCGATATACAATTCTAACGTATTGTGTTTTCTACATACTTTCTACATACTACATACATATAAGAAGAGGTACTGTAAAAGACAAGCACACTTTACTAAATATTTGTACTATAGTTTTGGAAAATGATCTCTATAAACAATACTCGGTAGATTTATGATATTCATCAGAAGCTATACTTGTTTTAAAAAATGCATCATAAAATCTAATTTCTTAAAAATATTTAATCAATATTTTTCTATAAAAGTCGCCATTTTGACATTTTTTTCCCCTGCGCCTATTAAAACTGTCAAATAATAAGTGTATGCAAATATCTATGTAATTTGCATACACGTATTATTTTGTATTATGGAATGTTAAAAAAAAACTTTTAAATATTTTTCAAATTTTCAATATTACAAAAATCTTAAACATTATATAAGTATTTTTTAAAATATTCAAAGTTTAAGAATAGGATTCTCATTACATTATAATTAAAATCTAAATAAATGATTGTCGAATTAAAAATAAGAAAAATATATCCGTAAATTTTGGATAATAATTCATATACAATAAGAAATGATTGTACCAATTGTTGCAAGTTTTGCATCCTAAATATTTAAAATAATTACATGAAATACTAAATTAATTATAATAATTAAATTTAATAACGGTATATGATGAGTCACATAAAATATTTCATAAATCGGCAGGTGGTGAAAACTTGGGATCCAAAGCACTGTTAAGTTTAAGAGATAAATTTTCAACTAAATCGTATTTTTGTTGCTTTTTTGCGTGTGCTTTGTTAAGTTATAATAAATGGAATAATATGTGATTAAGAATGTAGATATCGCGGTAATATGAATTTATAATATTTATTAGTTCATTATCTATTAAAGTGTTGCTGTATTATTTAATTAGACCTACACAAAATACATAAAAATACTAAATATTTAAAGTATTTATAATAAAACTATTAATTAATCTATAACCACCCCTACACACACTTAACACTGTATTTTTTTAATATAAAAAAATTTAATTCATTCAAATGAATTAAAGTTGATTGACAATCTGACATAGATAAGATTTTATTTCTTTTTGTTTACAGAATCGTTCAACAATTCTACAATAAGTCGGGTCCAACATGGAGTTGTTTTGAACCTAATATACCTTCGAGAATAGGTCATTTGTTAGATCGAGATTTTGTAATATTATATTGTTTAATTATGATGTCACATCTGCACTCTTGACCCTTGTTCGATTGCAGCTCTTGATTTTTTGTTTGAGGAAAAAATATAATCAACAATAAATTAAAAAAAGTATTCAATACCAGATTCTTTAAAACAAATATAGTAAAATAAGATTCGAAACTTTTTCAGTTTTAATGGTTGTTCCCAAAATAGAGTTGATATTTTTGTGGTAAACAAATATTATGTTCTTCAATAGCGTTGCACCTTTGAAAGAATTGTAAACTACTAAATATACTATGATATACATCACTCACCAGCAGGTTTAGGGACATTCCTCTTGACTTGCATCCACTTGTAGGTTGGAATAGAGGGCGCTGGCTGGACGGGCTGAAGACGGTGCTGCTCAGAACCAGAGAACATGTGCTCCTCCTTCACCGGCTGGAACTGCAGCTCCTGCTGACCGTACTCCAGGCAGGGCTCGTACTCCTGCTGTCTATCCGGACAGCGGTACTGATAGTCCAGGTTAGTGTATGACAGGCCATTTATGACGTTGACGTCCTGGAAGTACTCCTGCTTTTGGTCCGGGTATTCCTGGTACTGGTCCGCATGGTATTGATACCTGGGCGAGTATTCTTCTTCATAGTACGGCTGTTCCTCGTAGTAAGCCTCGCCGTACTGGTACATCCCGAGGTTCATGGTCATCATGGTCGACGCATCCCCGACTGACTCCGGGCTGAGGTGCCCCCACTCCGGTATGGGAGGGGCGGGTCACGTGAAGCCCTCGACCAATGGAACGAGCGGGGTTCTATTTAGACGTCAGAGGAGCTCTGATGGATCTGCCCTCTTTGTAAGAGCGCCATGTCCTCCCAATCAGTGCCCCTTGTGTCCGCCCATCTGCCCCCTGCCTCACAAATAAGGGGCGACATTTTTTCTTTTCTCACCCGCTCTTCACAGATTATGTATGACACGGCTTATACAAACGTGACTGTGGCCGGGAATCGAGGTAGCTGTGAAAAAAAAAATGAAAGGAATAGTTATCGCTCAGCTGGTAGGCTGATTCTTAGGGCTGTAATCTTTTTAAATATTTGTGAAGTTTTTCATCTGATAAATGGATGGCTTACTTCGCAATGGTGGCAATACATTTCCACCAACTTTATATAAAATATAATTAAATTTCTGAAACATTAATTGGAAAGTTGTAATTTTCCTAAAAGAATTTAATGTAAATATTATAAAAAATGTTTATTGTAAATTTCCTTTAATTGTATTTTTCATAATGTTGGTGGAAATGTTCTTAGTATCACTGTGAAGTAAGCCGTCGATATAATTTTCCGAGGATCTCACAGCCTTATTGATTGCACTAAACCTCAAGAATAATTATTAAATAATAAGAAAGAAATATAGTGAACACTATTAAATGATACCATAAATCCACTTTGCATATAAACACATTTTTTTTGAGAAATTGAAATTATCTATTAATTATGGAAATCTACTCTTTTTTTTTAAATAGATAATTTCTTTTTTTTTAATTTTGTACTTAAAGTTTATCTAAACATCTCTATCATACCCCAACATCTCTCCTAAGTAAAATGACCCTAATTGATATGAAAAGTTTATTGTAAATTAGTAAAAATTAATTTTTAGGTTGGAAAACATTTTTAGAAAACTGAAATTTGACGGAATTTTTTTAAGGGTGAGGGTAATTTGGAAAAACTTATTATAAACTAGTTTAAAATAAAGTAAATATTGATTCAGATTCATATCCATCCATGTTACAAATCGAAATTAATTCATTAAAATTATTTACTAATACCGATCTTTACCAAAATATTTTATAATAATTTTGTTTTTCACAATATGCCAAGAATTTTAAATTCTTACATTCATATCAGTGGACTGGATAAGTGAATAAAATCACCTGACTGTTTTTCCATTCTATTACATCATACTTTTATTTGTCAACACCTTTTCACCACTCAAAACTCTCAATACCCTGGTTCAATGCCTGGATCTAATCTCTATTTATTCTAGGGGAAAATCATCATCTACATATATAATCCTTTGTCGCTTTTATTCCTCCTTTATTCAAGGCTCATTTGTGGAAATTAGTACCTAGATCGAAACACCTGTTGTAAGAATATATTATTCAGTTGACGTGCCGAAATGAATAATAAATGTGGAAAATGTTTTGTTTTTTTTCAAATCAAACAGTGATTTTTATTTTCTACAACTTTTACATCAAATCATTTATAAAGTTCGTTCAGTTATTTTAGCCACTGCAAGTTTTGATTTAAAGTTTATAAATCCTGTCTTTTAAATAAATTATCATAAAAAAGATTAATAAAAACGATTAATAGTAGCATATGGTCATCTGAATAATACTTGATCACCACCATAATAATTGATTTTGTTGTGAAAAATGATCTTTAGTAAAACTCAACATCATAAAAATAGTTCTCAGGGTTAGAAGAGCTTGAGATATTGTTCCTTACAGTTTCTTTTTAAAGTAAATACTGTTTTATTAAATAATAAAAATATAACTTGCCACAATTAAGGGAAATAAATATTAGCGTTCAAAGTTTACATTCATATCAAATATACAGAAGAAAGAACTAAAAAAAAAATAAATAAAAATAAACAAAAACAAGAGTACTCACAAAATTAGAAAAATGAAAGAAAATAAAATACACTATATATTATGTACAAATAAAAATATAATCGATAAAATAATAACAAAATAAATTAAAAACAGTATAAAGCAAATTAAATTAAAAAAAATAAATAAATACATCTTACAGGACTAGGATTACAATAATCATTTTATTTTGATTTAAGGAGTGAACTGAATTTTTTTTTTAAATCCGAATAAATCTATCATTCTTAAGAAAAAAATATAATTTTATAATTTTAGTAGAACATTTTACAATTTAACATAAAAAATAAACCAAACAATTTTTTTTTTTAAATCGGTAACTTTTTGCAAATAATGTTTCCAAAGAACTAGAATTAATAGTATGTCTTGTTTTCATTAATGTAAAAATTTTCAAATTTGATAAAAATGATATGAAAAGTTCATTTAGGCAATAATGGGAGTATAATTTAAATTTTCAACTTGGATGAACAATAGTACATAAGATTGGGCCTCTATTGAAGATGTTCTAACTAATAAAGAATCTCCCAAAATCATTTGAAACGCTTACGGGTTGTTTTTGTTGGTAGAATATGAAATCATGGTCTGTAATTTAGAAATATTTTCAAAATGTCATCAGTTCAATACCAGATCAAACGTAGTAGTTTATATACATGATTCAAATCTTATATTAAATAAATTAATTTCTAGTTTTAGTTATTTCAACTAGGTTTGATTTCTTTGTTAATAAAAATAATAGATAAAGATATTTGTTTTAATAATCTATAATTCCTTATTATATCTTAAGAAAATAATTGACTGTGAATACAATGCTTTTGTTAAATTGTATTTAGTTTGATATATTTTAATATTTAACTAATTATTTATAGTTTGAACGCTCCATATAATACCATTAAATTGTACATGCTCAAGAAAATATATAAAAAAAAAATCTATACCGTTACAATCCACGAAGGTCAGGGTTACTTTGTTAGGGAGAACTGTTACTAGACCAACGGTTGTGCAAAGAGGTGATTTGGTCAGAATAATCCTCGACCACCTTATTTTTACACAATTATGAGTATCCAATTTATGAGGCTGGGTGGACCCCAGGAGAGCTCCAGAACCCACAGGGTTGACTTAGTGCCACAGTGTAACAGAAAAAAGTTTTCTGCTCGATCGAACCCGGGTCCTTGGAGTTGTAGCATCGTGCCTTACCACAGTGCCACCGCCCTCCCCCCAAAATATTACAATACATTAAAACATTATTTTTTTCTAATATTTAAATAAAGCACTCAATGTTGTGGTACAGGAATTAAATTAAATAAAAATGTAACTTTGGTTATGAATATAAATTGGTAATTATATTTTTAACCGATAGAATTCAATCGGGATTGACTTTTTTTAAAATTTCATATCGATATAGACATCACCGTTTTTACCTTTAACACGCTATAAATAAATCGCTTTTAATTTATTTGTAGAAAAAAAAAAATAGAACATTAAACCAAAGTTCATGCAGGTGTTTATGAACCCATTCGAACCCTCACCCTTTTGCCTTCCAGATGTCATCGATCATAACTTATTCTGTGGGTATGAGATCTTATATCATGTTTCTATCAACGCCTAAAATTATTTCTTATCATAATTCATTCCTTCATTAACTTACTTCCTTTGCCATTGGTTTTGAAAATTATTATGTTTAAAGTATTAGCCCTTGAAAAAAAAAATTTATTTTCAAAAGAATTTTTGTGAAATATGTCTGATCCTTTTAAGGATCTTTCCCAATAATGCCGATAATTACAATAGAGCTAGCTAGATCAATGATAAATAATAATTTTCATAATAATCAATATCAATCAATATACCTTTTGAATTTAATTGCCATTAGTGTATTTGATTTTTTAAAAAATAACTAATAATTAGGTAATTATTGATACTAAATATTTGAAAGATTTTGTGGTGGTAAGTAGTCTGTAAAAGTATATATAATGCTTAAGAATGGTACGACCGTTTTTAAAAAGAACAAACCGGACTTATTCAAAAGTGTTTTTACTATCATCATAATGTTTTTACTATCTTCATAATGTTTTTACTATCATAATAATGTTTTTACTATCATCATAATTTTTCTTGTAACTTTATCGATCGAGATTCTTTATAGCTATGCATTTTTTTTAAAGCAAAATAAACTAAAACATTTTTTTATACATAGATAGGTACTAATTTCAGCTTTGTTTTATGATTTTTACTAAGTAAAGTTTTGATTTATGTTTCTTTTGAATAACAAGTTCGATTTTTTCTCTTTCTTTATTTATATCATGTTCCTCTGTAATCGAAGCGCAAATCATGCAGTAATTATTAACTTTTATTGACAATGGGAGAGTTTAAAAATCATTCAATACAGTATATATATTTCATTTTTCCAATTTCGTTTGTTAAAATACGATACATGTCAAAATATTGCCGAAAGACACAAAAAAAGATACTCTTCAGAAGTCGTAAAAAGGAAAAAGATCCAATTCATGAAGTAATTTCTTATTAAAACCCTTTTATGAATAAAATTAGTACATTAAAAAATCGCCAGTTAGTACCCTATAATAAATATGATTAATAATAATAATATTCTTTATTAATTTTGCCCCTTTAGAATAATATAACACCCATTGAAAATAGGTTTTGGTTTTTTAGAGTAAAGTGAAAAATTAATGAACTAATAAAATTTGATAAATAAATAATAAAATTGATGAGTTGTATTATTTAGTATGCGAGTCAATAACAAGGTAATTCAAAAAGTCTAGTTGGTTAAGTTTAAGCATTCGAATCACTTCCAGTAGTGAGTAAGTTATGAAAATTCTCTAGTTTCAGAAATATGATTTTAAAAACATTCCTTTTTTTTTTTTTTTTTTTTTTTATCACCCCGAAACGGTGGCACTGCACTCAAGTTTGTGTTTGACAAAAGTTTCGAACTCGGAATATTTTATGAGTAAGGTGATATTTTAAAATGCAGTGTTAGTAAATGTGAAGACGCGAGGACCGCTAGCGCAGCGGACTGTTTACCAGAACCAGATAGGACCTATGTTTGCAGAGCTAAAGCCCCGATAAGGGAGATTACCACGTCACCCACCGATAGGTGACGGCACCAAATCCCAGTGTCCATAACCTTATCGTTAGCACCATATCCATTGAGCGGTTCTGATGAATGACCTCTTATCGTTGGCCCATCCATCAGTGTGCGGCGGCTTCAGTCTTCGGCAAGGTCTTCCTTCAGTAGTCCGGTGTGATTTCGACGAGTTCAGTCAACCAACGGATTATATATTGTTTGTAAAGATCTACATTTGTCAGGATTCTGAATTGAGTTCTACATATTGGATTTATTTGGGCAATAGGTAACGTCATGAGCAAAGTTTAAATTAATTTTTAATTTTTTTTTGGGAAGTTTCCGTTTTAATTTAAATAAGTCAGCATCATTAACTTCCGTATTTCTCTTTATTATTCTGTTTTTTAAATATATATTGTTGGGGCTAGTTACTTAAGGAATGAAAAAGTTACTTCATTCTGAACTTCAGCAAAAATTGATTAATGGGGTGATCGACTGGATGGTTGAAATTCAGACGGTAAAAAAGTTTTATTTTTCTGAAGTTTTGCATAAATTTATTATGTTTTAATTTAGAAGTTCTTTCGCCTAATCTAGAGTATACTCACTATTTCACAGTATTCTCAGCTCTTTCCCGAGTCTGTTTTGAATTTTTTAAGCATATACCTGTAAGTTTATATATGTATATATATGCATCTTATCTACGCTAGGCAATATAATAGGCAGCTATTATACAGATATCCTTCCTGCACTTGGGCAGTTTACGTTTCTTATTAACTCTGCCAGAACCATAATTGAGATAAATGTTTCCAAACAGTCGAGTAAGTACGTGTGTAATAATGAGTTTGACGGCAAGTAGTAAATAAATTTAAAATTTTTCCAAAGATAGCCAATTTGCCTCCCCCCCTTCTTTTCATTTTTACGTTTATGATCATGAAACGGATCATCATTTTTTTTTTTAATCATTTATTTGTATAATTCTTCAATTAATTTAATTACCTCTTAAATATTATATTTAATCTTCTAGTAGTATCAACTACTATCTATTTAATTTATTAATATGTATATTTCCAAGTTTATTATATTTTTAATTTTGTGTTTCTCTGAATTGACGTTGTTGTCTTGTTTAGTCCTGATGAAGGCCTGAAATTCAGGTTGAAACGTCGGTTAAAATAATCAGTAATTCAATTTTTCTTCTGTATTATTTTTTCTTTGATGTTTGATATGTTTTGCTGTTTGGTATTTTGTTTTTTCAGTTTTTAGCTGTTCGGCTGACATAACCTGTCTCAGCTGTTATGTCTCCTTTTTTTTCAGTATGTTATTTTATTTTTTTGGTGATGAACTGTCTTTAGGTTATGTTGATGTGAAATGTACGTTTTCTCTTCGTACATTTAATATTCTGCCCTGATGCCTTAAATAGCAAAACGTCAGCTTGTAAGTTGTTTCTACATGTATTTCAGAGATTCAAGGTTTCGTGATTAGTGTTTTCCAATGGTAACCTAAAGAGCTAGGAAACCTATTTCTGTAGATAGGTCATTGAAGACAAGGGTTCTTTGTCTAAATCATTTCAGTTGCTCCTCATATGGTTTTGGTCGTCCCAATACGAATTAGCAGCCCAATAAAGAAATATATTCCTCGTTCACCAACTTCAATCCACTTCCTTGAATCAATCTTTATATTTTCATTGAATTTTTCATATTTATATTTGTTTTTCTGATTTATAAGTTTTCAGCTTCTAAATTCTTAGACAGTGCTCTAACTCGTTTGGAGGTTATGGCGAGATCATAGACTTGAATCATTGTAAAAATATATAGATAAATCAGAGACCAAAATCAATGCCAATTAACTCCCATTACCTCTAATTAAAAAAACTTAGTAAATTTTTATCTAAAATTGAAGAAATGAAAAGCAGAATACGAATATATTCGTCAAACTGTTAGTAAAATGTTGAATATTTTATACAATATTGTATTATTTGATTTATAAAAAAATGTAATTAATATTATATCACTCTATTAATGAAATGTACCCATTGGTCTGATGTCAACAATATTTTAAACAAAACGGTACCGTAACGGTGAAGTATTTGGGGGAATATATATATTTTTAAAACTGTAAAATAACATGATTTTATGGAATGTTAGAACGAGTAGCCAATACTGACTTTAATAAATCAGTGCAGGCTCATTATATTGGTTATATCATCCGATTTTAGGAGAACATATTTATGTTCTATAAAATTTACTTTTTTGTAGCACTATTAAAAATCTATTGTCTTTAATACAAATTTTCATGGTCCAGAATAATACACTTCTTAATCTTAGAAATTTTATCGTTTCGATGATATCGTGAAAACAAGAAGTATGTTAATCTAATAAAAACTTATTATTGTTATTGGTTTCAATTGCGTTTAATATCTCTTAATTGATATATTTTGGGGTATTATGGAGTTTGAATTAAATGATCTAAGAATATGACGTATGATATAGCTAAAAGAAACTCATTTGGTAATATCTTCTATCATTGCAACATGACACCTCAGCTTACTCTTCAGTGCATTAGGGAAATTAGATGCGGTGGACAGAATAGCATTATCACATGACCTCTAGTCCGTCAAATATTCAGGTACTATTAGTACAAGAGCCGAAGAGCAGAAAAAAGGCAGTTATCTCACTCCAATATTTGATTACTTTAATGAAAACTAGGTATAATTACTAGTCAAAATTGATGAGTCTGCCAAGTATAGGTAGGGGGAATAAAAAATGGCGGCTGTTTCAAAGCGATAAAAAAAAATTTTCATTTCGAGCTCTAAGTAAATTTTGCTTTTGAGTAAATTTGCTAAAATATGAGCCCTAATAGAGTTATTTACGTTGAATATTTTTCGAGATATAGCTTTTTAAAAAGCTATGTATCAGAAAAATGTTGTATGGGACGTACTGAAACATCAGTAGTTAGTGAATTTATTTTGAACAATTTATATCTCAAAAACCATTTGATGTACAGATTAAATTATTAAAGCTAGTTTAATGAGCTATGAAGTAGCTTATGATGTTTATCTGTGTAGGAGTAATAGTTTACATGAAATTTGCTAAAATAAATTGATTTATAGTTGTTCGGACAAATTTTCATTTGCCAAATTTATATTCATATGTGAATGTCATAAAAACTACTACCCCTACGAAGATAAGTGTCATAAACTACTTTATAGAAAGTTAAATTTCCTTTATTTTGACTGTTGGCAGACATATGTGCGTCTTATGGATCTAGAGATATATTTTTTCAAACATCCAACATTTTATACGAACAACGAGAAATTAACATTTTGTGAGTTTATTTTGTCAAATATCATTACTCAAAAACTATTACTCCTACAAAGATAAACATAATTAATTATTTTGTAGTAAATTTGACTATTGGTATGAAATTTGCTGGCAGACACCTTTTTGTCCAATGGTTTCTAAAATGAAGTTTTTCATAAATCAAACTTATTGCCCGAACAACTATAAATCAATTTATTTTAGCAAAAAATCATGAAAAGTACTATTCCTACGAAGGTAAAGGTCATAGACTTCTTTATAGTCCATTAAACTAGCTTTAATTTGAGTGTTAATAGACATCTGTATGCCACATAGTTCCTGAGATATAGATTTCTCAATATAAATTAACTAACTTCTAATCTTTCAGTAGATTTATAAGAAATTTTGCTTTTTAAAAGGCTGTATCTCGAATACTATTGAACGTAAATAGCGCTTTTAGGGCTAATATTTCAGCAAATTTACTCTTCTTTAAATAATGTACTCTTAGATTTTCTAGTGTTGTTGTTAGTTTTAAGATATAGAGCTCCGAATGAATAATAAATGTTTTTTAAGGTTTTGAATCAGCCGCCATTTATTATTTCCCCTTCCTATACCTGGCAGACTCATCAGTTTTGACTAGGAATTATACATAGTTTTCATTAATGTAATCAAAAATTGGGGTGATATAACTGCCTTTTTTTCTTTCCGGCTCTTGTACTGTATGATCTGAGAGTAAAGTCGGAAAATTTCTGAAATATTGAAAACATTATGTTTATCCTCCTTTACATCCAATTTACTGCAATATTTATGTCTTATGTTTTAAACTATGGGATATGAGTAACATGCGGGAGAGGGACTGTACATGTCCTTATCTGAACTTGGGTTATGAACATCATTCATAATTATGTAAGTACTTGTCAATGATGGAGATCTTTCATCAAGCTCCTTTACAACATGTTTGCCAATGCTCCCTTATAGATGCATGTTCGTCATGGAATATTATTGCATAAGACCAGGTTTGGTGTTTTTAAATTGTATTTATTGAGTTTCCAAGGGAATCATAGATACAGTAAGTATATGTGTTGTTTAATCACGCATTCCTTGTGAAATAATTACTGATTGATAAAACCTCAATTATATTTTCAAGTTACGAAGATATTATCATCTGCCTCAACGAATTATTTAATGTAGGATTTTTCAATTTGTAGTTTACGATGTAAGAACACATATCTGTCCCAGTCCAAATCAACAGCCTATGGAATCAGATATTTAGGTAGTTACTGATGATTTTATTTATAATGAAGAACATGGAGGATTTTGCTTTTTAAAAAAAAATTTAGGTGTTTGAAGACCCGACAACTCAATTCAATATGTATAAATATATTGTGAAACCTAGAACATCTAAATATGACTCTAGTCAAGTAATTGAGACTCATTTCATTATTATGAATTTTATAGTAATCACCCCTAGGCTAAAGGGCCCCGAACATTGACGAACGAAAATGTGTGAAAAAGTTAATTTTTTTTCCTAAGATATTAAAAAATGTCTTTTCCATGCAACAACAATGAGAGGAAGGTGTCATATCCAGAAAATCATCACAGGTCATAGTTCTTGTTGCTAAGGAACTGATCAAAGGTTATAGTAGGACAGGAAGGTTTAAGATGAATGTGACCTAATAGCATCAGGTAACATCTATTTCAATCCTCCAATCTTGATATTATTCTATTTACTTTGTGTTAGTTTTGTAACACCAAGTTTTCCGGTTTATTATTGGACATTTAAGAATTTGTATGGGCATAGGCGTATACATCTTGAAGATTGCTAGTAAGTGTATAATAAAATATTGTACACCTGTTACTGACTATGCAGTATTTATTATAACCTGAAAGGCGTTATTTTTTAAACAAACAAACGTTTTTTTTTGTTCGCGATGAACTGGCGTGTCAAGCGTCACGATCCATCATATTTTTCAATTGAATTAAGTGATACAACGAATTATTGAACTATGGTGTCTGAATCCGAGCTTATAAGTATTATTGATATAGTGCAACTCACTATCCTCTCTGACATATTAGTGTACAGGTAATTAAGATAAATCGAGTTTCCAAACATGTCAAAGTCATTAAAACATTTAAAACCAATTAGTGTCAATTAAATTGTACTTAAAGAAACATTATCTTTTTGAAAGTCGAACTTTTAGGATTCATTAGATTGATTACCGATCATCCATTAAATTGAAATAAAATAATAAAATATAGAAACGTGTGGAGTAGCTTTAGTAATAGCTCTTATATTAGTTACTTTAAATTCTCGCTTTATATAGTTCTTAACATTAATTGATCTATGTAAAATTTATATTTATATTTTATGCTTAAGATTTAATCTTTTTACTTATAAGTTAACTAATTTAGTTATATTTATATTTTATGCTTAAGATTTAATCTTTTTACTTATAAGTTAACTAATTTAGTTATATTTATATTTTATGCTTGCTTGATTTTTACTTTATTATAATAAAATATTCTTTATAGACCAATAATTGTTGATAAATAACTGAATGCTGATTTGCATAGAATTACAGCTGCTTGTGTGATTTCAATATTTGGCCATTTTGTGGATTTTTATTAATAAAAAATTATAAAATAATTTATAACTTATAAATTATAAGTTCTATATTCATATAATAACAATTTTTTAAAATAATTATTTATCCATCTATTGACTATAAACATGTATCCATCTTAAATTCCAATGCGTTTGTTGAATGTCATACCAATGTTTTGAGAGATTATTTCTGAAAAAAATATTTATTTGAGTTATAGTTGCGGTTGTAAGGTAGTGACTTATTTCTAATTTTGGAAAGTACATTGACAATTTTGTATATTTAATTAGTGACGTTACATATTCAATTAGGTCTTCTATGAATTGCTCAGAGAATCGAAAACCATCTTAAAATGAAAAACCTAGATAGAAAAGATTACAGATACACCACTTTCGGCTGTGCGCCAATAATATATAATCATATAGTATATTTGCATATTAACAGCATTTCTTTCAGAATTTTATGACCACTGTGGAAAAAATTAAAATCACTATTAGTCTTTTAAGATTCTTAAATTTGGGCTTCAATTAGTGGTTCCCACCCTTTAAAAAGCACGTGCAACAAGCGTTTCCAGATAGAAGTGTGCCACAACCAAGGGATCTCACACTGAGATGTGCCACAACTGTATCTACCTTCATTTGTTTATAAGCTGCAAATTGAAACGACATATCAACGGATTTATAAAAGATATAGCTGGACTTGATATACTCAACTATACTTGGAGGAGAATGAAAGGAGATGAGTGTGAATGGGTTCTAATGTCATCAAGACCGGAGTGGCATTACATCTTAAGTTATTAATTATTAGTGCCACAACTGTATCTACCTTCATTTGTTTATAAGCTGCCATCTTCTCAATAATTATTTCTTATTTAAAAACAATTTTGATCCTTTTTCTCAACTTTATTCTTTTTAAATTTCCAACGTTTCGACCACTTAGGTCATTTTCAAGGATACCTACAAACAGCTCCTTTTAATTATTTTTATAAAAATTTCCTTCACTTACATATCAAATTTATTACATCACTTACAGGGGGGGGGGGATAAATGTATATGTAAGAAAAATACACATAAAATAGGAATAAACTAATTATAAAATTTAAATATATTAAAAAATATTTATTTTGTAAGCAGAAAAATTAGTAATAGTAGTATAGTTAATTAAATTATATTAAAATGTAAATTAATGTTTTAAGAAAAATTATGATATTTGATAAGGTGATAACAGAGTCCTAACCTGTTGAAGGTAGGTTCTGTTTGGAGTTTGCAAAGGCAAATGATAGAAAGAAAAGTGGTTAATGAAAGTTTTAAATTTAGGATAAGAATTATATACAAAAAATTGTAAGTAGGAATTTATTTTTATAAAAAAAAAAAAAAAAAAGCAAAGAATTTTATAATGTTATTATGATAGTATTTTAATTGATTAATTTATTTAGAAATGGGACAAAGGCAATTAGCCGGCAATTTTAAAAAAGTTAAAAGAAAAAATGAAAACAAAATAGAGGTAAGACCAAAAAAAATCAGTATGTAAGTGAAGGAAATTGTTATAAAAATAATTAAAAGGAGCTGTTTGTAGGTATCCTTGAAAATGACCTAAGTGGTCGAAACGTTGGAAGTTTAAAAAGAATAAAGTTGAGAAAAAGGATCAAAATTGTTTTTATATAAGCTAAACCACTCTCAAACAAATATATAAATAAAAAATTATCTAATAATTATTTCTATAAGACAGTAAATTTGTCCCCTATATCAGACAATCCTAAAACGCGTCTAAATTGCCATTTAATAAAAAGGAGAACTTTTTTAAGTAAGAAAGTTAAAATCTACATGCTGGTTGCATACCAACTCCTTACCCAGAGTGTGCCATTGTGGCATGCGTCTATTCGGTTGGTTAAGAGTGGCTTAAATAGTAATATTTCATTGTTCAAGGTTCAAGTTTGTTCACGACACGAAGGTTGGTCCGTATAGCGGACAAGGAAGGTAAAAAAATGATTAATTAGTAACCCGTTGGTTAGGGATGGTTAGGGATGGCGAAACGTTTTTCGCCCTACTTTGCAGGGCTGAATCCTGGGTACTGTAGAATCAACTCTCATTCTACATCTCCAAGGACCTAGCCCTAATAAAGTCCCATAAAGTGGGGCAAAAAGTTGGTTACTAACAAATAGTTCGTAAGCTTTTAGAAAAGTTAAGGAAGCTTTTTTTGCGGCATATGAGGACTGGCGGGGCTAAGTGATCTAAGTGTCACAAATTTGAAAACATGTTTTTCACACAATAAAGTGTGAACCTCTTTCAAAGCCGCTTCGAAGAGATTTAACGCCAGAAATAATCTCATTTTTTTCATGATAATGTTTTTGGTCCACATTGTTAAAGTAAGTAGGTTTGAAATTAGTTTCTGTTTAAGTTCCGATTTCGAATATTTGGAAAACTGGATAACAAATAACAGAACTTTAATTAAATGACAAAATTCTACACAACAATTAATATTGTGTCGCAATCAATCAAAGCATACGGATTCTTTATTTCCACATACATCATCAATTGGAACGACATATCAACGGATTTATAAAAGATATAGCTACACTTGATGTACTCAACTATATTTGGAGGAGAATAAAAAGGAGATGAGTGCGAATGTGATCAAATGTCATCAAGACTGGAGTGCCATTACGTTAAGTTTTGATAATTGTCAGCCATCATGACAAGTCCGAATGAAAATTACGTCGAAAGGAAGGAAGGTAAGGTATGATTAAAAATAATTAATAATTTTGAGTGACTAGTAATGCACAGCAGCAATAAATTTATATTTTTGAAATGTTAAAAAAAAAAGAAAATATAATTTAAGTGCATTCATTGAAAAAAAATCACAAAGGCGAATTGTGTGATTCATTGTACAGTGACGAGCCGACGGTTGGATCATAACCCCTGGACCTGAATAAATATTGACTGCCTCCGGGCAAATATATCTACCATATACCAGATTATATAACCACACCTGCTTAGGATAGGGTTACAATATTCCTATCATAATAGCCTCTCAACGATAGTCATAAAACTCTAATAATAAACGTTTGTTCTGGAATAGTGCATCAAATTAAACAGCTAACATTGAATGTGAAACTTTATTTTAATAACACCATCAAAATATAATAATTCCTGTAACTAATTTTTATTTTTTTTATTTATTTCTATTCAAACTTTGAATAATTGGTCGCCGAGGAAGGAACTAAAGATATTACATTTTTCAACCTTAAATCATTCCATTCAAAGGCAGTGGTCAGTACTATGTCCCAACCACATAAATCAATAATTATTATTATGGGTAACGCAATTATTATGGTTGTTTTTAATTTGTTTTTTTAATGACATAAATATTTAATTATTAAATATTAATCAGAATGATTAAAGATAAGCTCCATAGGCCCACATTGACAAGTTTTTCTGGAAATTGAAAATTTAAAAGGTAATTTTAAAACTGGTTTTATTTTTTATTATTAAATTAAAAAAAAAATTGTATGAAAAATAAAATTTGCCAAAAATTTGAATGAAAAAAATTTTAGCTTATATAATTTTAATAATTATATGTGTTAAAAAAAATTGTGTGTAATATTGATTAATACATTGTAGATCTACTAACCACATGAGAAAATGTTAGCCATTTTTTAAATGTTGCTAGATTTAATTAATTTTTAAATTATATCTCCTCTTCCTGTTTTAAATAAATGTTTCAGAAGTGATACAAGACCGTCGGGCACAGCTGAATCGGGGCTTTGCTGCTATATGCCAATTCCATGGCGTAGCTGTAGTTAGACTATTCCACCTTAGCTGGACTCATTTTAACATCTTACAATGCCACAAGGCAATCAAAGGGAGAAGACATTATATATAACATACTTCAATGTGAATTATATATAGTACATGAAATGTATTATATATGTATGAAGTACTAATCTTACTAATCTTATGTTTAATGAAATGTAAGAAAAAAAAGGGGGTTTGCTGGACAGGCTGGCCGAGAAGGATTGATGGATATGTTTGGTGATGTGATGCGAATATCTAATGATCTCTACTGCACTTATAAGATCTCAGGGTAATATTCATGTTCAGACCGAATTACCAGATCACCAAAGACATTGCTTCACGATGTAGTTAAATCAAGAATATTTTAAAATGAGACTAAACGAGAACTAGCAACGTATTTTTTTAAAAGAATTAAATCCAATAATTTAAGTTAGGTTGAATCCCCGAATATCTCAACCATAGACTGAGGAACCGATCCTCATCAGTTGAGAGAGGATGGAATTCGAAGAAACGAGACGAAAGCTCGATATTTTGAAGAAAGGGTTGAAATACGTTTATATGTTAAAACCTTCAAATCAGACCGTTGTTTAATCCGAACCACCCCTTGAAAAAAATTGAATATTTGTTTTTATGTAAGTAGTTCATACATACATACATTAAATAAAACCATATCTCCTTAAGTGCTGAGGCTTAAATGATCTAGTAAAAATATCAACTTTATTTACATGAAGAATTTGTACTATGTTTTAACAAATACATAAACGTTAAAGAAAAAGATGTAATGCTAAATAAAGTGCATAATTTTTAAATTACATATATTTTATAGAAAATATATTGATGCAGTTTTTTCTTGTTTGAATTTTCAGGTTCATTGCTGAGGTAGATGCGGTTAGAGGCCTTGAAAAAGTTTATTTCTAATTCAAAACAAACGAAAATTTCAGATTGTTTTATAAGAAAATAGCTGAAACATAAATTTATGAACAATAATTAATTATTGTAAAAATATTTGTATCTAAATACATTTGTACTATTTGCTTCTAAATTGATTTAATATTTATGACATCTATTGAAGAATGGTGTCAAAACTGGAGAATCAAAATAAATCCTGACAAATCCCATCAGATCACCTGTACTCTCCGTTTTAAACCTCTGCCCCCCTGTCCTACAGTATCCTTTCTAAATACTCCACTAACGCCTGTGGAACAGATTCGATACTTAGGACTCCATCTTGAAAAGAGACTTACTTGGAATCCATACATAAGACTGAAACTACAAGAAACTACTCGTAGATTCCGATTGCTATAACACTTACTTGACAAACGCTCTTAACTTCCCATTCACTACAAAAAATTAGTATACACTACGATAATCTTGTAAATTTTATCAATTTGGGCATATGGAATTGAGCTCTGGGGCTCCACCAAACCATCAAATTCCTCCCGCATCCAATCCTTGCAATCCAAAATCCTACTTAACATCCCATTCGTTGCAGATTAGGCCCATAACAGATATGCATCTTTTCATTCCAAACTCCTTAACCATCCTAACCCATTAATTCTTAATCTTTCATCCTTAACAATCCCAGATAATCCTCCGAGGCGTCTGAAAAGAAGATGGCCACGGGACCTTCTAATTTAAATTAATGTTTGAAGTACCACCAATGGGTGGTTCCATCCCAAGATTTTCAAGTGTATATGAAACATACAACATATTTACCTATTGTATTTATTATTTTGTACAGTTGTAAATTACATTAAATAAATAATAAAAAAATTTATGAAGTGACCTTTCTTCCCCATTCGGTAATCCGAATTTTCCTCTAATCCGAGCCCCCTTCGGATTAGCGAGGGACCTCTATGAAAGGGATGTCGATTTTATATATCAGTTAATATCGATGTATATTATGATTGCGAGTGAGAATGAACAGGGTGTTACCTGCAGTGAGCAGGTATTTTTTTTAGGATGTTCCCGACCATTTTGATTCTCTGATCAATAAAATAATTTAAGTTTAACTCATTGAGTTTTTTATTTTTTATTTTAAAGATATTAAAGTTACATTTTCCTGGCAATAGATTGAGACACGATTTCATTGCACAATTTCTTTACATTTTCTTGCAGTTAGGTCGAGGCTGCAAACTTGTCCCTATCAATATAAAAAAATCCCAAGCTCTTAAAATACTGATACGGTCACTTTTAACAATTAGAGATGATGGGAATCTAGCAAAGGCATACTCAGGTGATTAGAGAATCGATCACCGTTTTGGACGGAGCGGGACGGTCGGAGACTACTGAATCAGTAGTAAGTCATTGAGTGAATCATTGAACGTGTGAATCGTGAACGTTACTCTTTTGGAATCGAATTTGGCAAGTGTCTTACAACTGAAATCAAGCGAATAGTGTCGATTATTCAGGTTTTATGAAACAGCCTCTTCTGTTTTATGAAACCTCGTTTAGTTAATAATGGTCATTCCTTGCTCCCTTGTCTTTCTGCTTTACTTTACTTTACTTTTATTCGTTAATCTCATATTAAATTCCATTGGAAGAGATTTTCATAAATGGCACTAAGCCCGATTCTTTTTGGTTCATCATCAGCTGAAACACAAACACAACAAAAAAAATTCAGAAGCGCGAGAACAATATGTATAAATTATACTGTTCGTTATTTGTAATTTGATACCTGATAAAGAATGTCGGTCCCTTGGGCCTATCAGAAGAGCGATCTGAGTTGACCGAGGAATTTGGACGGAAACATGGCCTCCTCAATTAACCAAATGAAGATGATTCCATCTGGAGCTGTCGCAGGGAAAGCTTTCCCCTGTCCCTCCTTCAGAAAAATATGGAACGAGTCCTTTTTATAAATGTTTTTGTTCCGTGAGCCGACATATCTCAACCAGCCATCTCACAATTGCCAGGTCGTATATCATTCCGAGCGGAAATCCCGCTTCCTACATCGGTAGCAGTGCCTTCTGTATCTTAGTTAGATCTGACCAAGTCCGCTCTTCATGTTTACTCACTCAGATAACCTTCCAGTTTGTTTTTTCTCCAGCTAATTTTAGTCTTCTTTTAATGCTTTCTATTTTGATTTCTACTTCAATGATCATGCATCGCATCCATGATTTTTTTCATTTTATACTCTTTTCTGAAAAATTTCCTTAATCGTGTTGATAAAATATTCAACAGTTGGCCGAATATTCATTACTTAAAAAGATAGCATAATTAATGAAAATATAATTTATTCCCAATCCACTGCTATATTCATTTATGCTAATTCATTTTTGTTTGTTTTATTAGTTCTATTTTTTTTTTTACCCACTCCACCGTATGACTTCAGAAGGCTTTATTGAAATTAATTGCACACCATGCTATGAAGTCTGTGTGAATAATTATGACTATAAGACTACAAATGATTCACATTATGTTTGAACTTATTCTTAGCGTTAAAGAATAATTGAAGTTCACTAACCATAAATAATAGAATAATAAAGTTATAAAAATAATTTTGATTTATTTTAAGAAACTTATCAGACATCATGAGCCGGGTCCAGTTGCTGGACAGATGAGGAGACCTAACCATAATATATTATACTTAAAAAAATATATATATATAATCATACAATTTAAATGCAGAAATGCCGTGAGAAAGGGCGAAAAATATGAAAAATGATTTCGGTCTCTGAGAATTTCAAAACTTCAAATTTGGAATTTTTCATAATCACGAATACTTTCCCTTTCCATATATTCTATATTATCATTCATACACACACACATATATATATTCCATTTTATCATCTCAAAACAAACGCCTCCGAAATGTCAAAATTGTAACAACAATTTAACAATTAGTTATATCTTACAGGAAAGCTCATATTTCACGTAACACCTTACTAGCTTTGGATTAAACCAGGAAATTTCAAAAACCCTCAGAGACGATGATAAATCAATAAAATCAGTATTTGAGTTTTAAAAATCAAAAGGCTTACTGGAACAAATATAACATCAAGCGGACAAAAATAATAATAATAAAATTTAAAAAATAAATTAAACGAATGTAAGCAAAATTAAATAAGAAATAAATGGCGTTAATGCCCAATAATGTTTTACGCTATTAAACAAAAACAAACAAGCACGCAAACAAACAAACTATTATCAAAAAGTTATGACTATTTTGATAAAAACTATGGAAATATTTATTTTTATATACGGTGATAATAATGGAAAATAGATAATTATTTAATAAATTATAATAATGAAACAAATACTACATCGCAATCTTTTGAAATTTTGTTATTTGAGACCTTTAAAACTATTTCAAACAGGATAATACCTAGCTGATAAAGACTATTAACTTGTACATTGATATAATGTGTCTAATAAAAATTTGTTGAACCATTTTCGAGAAAATCGTTAAATGTGTAAAATCTATGACGCAAAATGGCACTTAATATAAGTTGATATTAGGGAAAACGTTGCTTATTAAATATATAATTTCAGTTTCCAACAACTTTTTACTTTGTACACTTTGAACATATAATTCTCTAGAAAACTTAATCCAGTTTTTTCCGAATTCTCCATGCATACGACATATAGTTAAGTGAAATAAAAGAATGGCTTCACGTAGTGTGTTTATATGATCTCAAAGTTTAAAAAACAAAGATAGACAAAATACCTTATTGACGGCGTAATCTATCCATAATGGTTTAACCTGTAACATTGACTTATAAAGAGTATTGGTCAAAGAACAATACAATCTAAAGATAATAAAATCAACATTAATAAGAGCGAATTTTACTGTTCTGTCCCGCCACCAATATCTCATGATAACAGATGGGAAGAGAATGATTATCTCATCTTACCGTGTTAGTTTTAACTTGGGAAAATTATTTTCTCTTGAAGGCTGAAGCCCAGGCTGCAGGATATTCTGTTATGAACTTTATATTTTTCATTACTACTATTGTTATTTTACTATTATTGTTATTTTTCTTATTTCTCAAATTAGATAAATAGAATAAAACTTCTCGATTTATTAATTTTATAAATATTGGTTATTTCCATTTATTTTTTCAATTACATAACCATTATTATTAAGTTTATTTTTTTTAAATTTAAATTTCCATTATTATGTTCATTTTATTTTTTAAAACAGTTTATCTTTATTATTTATAACTGTTAGGTAATTATAACATAGTAATACTTAAGGGTGTCTTTTGCACAAGACTATTCCTCATTCATCTGGCAATAAAGAAAAATAAATGTACATAACAGAAATAAAAAAACAAAAAATAAAACTTATCTTCCCTGAAAATATTTTGCTAATAGCGGCTATACCAGTCTTTTAAAATATTTACTTATATCTCTCATCTATAATTAT
>NW_027115323.1:19690-33392 GCF_000696795.3 Halyomorpha halys | reverse complement strand
TATATATATACATCTAAGTTTTCACAGTGTGCGTGTGGACAAAGTAATAGGAAATAGTGAAGAGGTAAAACAGACAAGTCAACACATGCTATCTAGGGCAACTACATTTTGCTGGTATTCAGTTATTACTCAGGATGAATGAATGGTTCGATCAACACAGCCAGGCAGGGAACAGGGACGGGTGAGAAAACTGAAAACAGAACTAGAGGCACAACATTATTAAGCTAGTCTCATTTGGTTCAAACCACTAAATACAGTCCACTTCATTATAATCCAGAACCAGTTCTATTTTATAAAAATTCAATCACTGCATATTTTGATTCTTCTCACACTGCAGTGATTTATCAGGCAGTATGCTGCGGAACTTCTGGCACGATACAACAGAATCCCCGATTAACACAGCGACAAGATGGAGACAATCAAGGTACAAGGTTCGATGGAATTTCTATCCAATGTACTAAAGATTCAGTTGGCAAAATAATTGGGGAATAAGGAGGGAATGCCGAGAGAACGCTCCTTCGTAGAGTGTGTGCAAGAACTAATTGACGCCAGCGCCAGAGAGGAAGAGTCCCGTATGGAAATAGATGAACAACAGTTGCTTACAACTGACAGACGACTAATCCAGTTCCATGTGAAAGAAATGAATATCGTTATAGTGGAAATGATAAGAGTTTCATCCACCGAAAGTAGGCTGATAAAACCAAGAAGCAATGGGCGCCGTTTTTCCATAGTTTTGGGAAAGTAGGAAACTTAGTGGCCCGCTGTCTACACGCAAGGTGTTTGAATGCGGAAATGAGGGGCACATAGCCAAAAATTGCGCATATATGTATCGAAGAAGAGATTAGCCCGGGGCGCACCGTTCAACAGATACTGAGTAGCAAAAGGATGTTGAGTAGATCATCTGGTAAATCCACAGAAGCAGCGGAAACGTCGGAGACCGAAGAAGAAGCTTAGGAGTCACGGAATCGAGGTAGTCAAGGGGACAGAGTGGAAATAGGAGGATGGAAACAAGGGGACAGAGGTGGACAAAGGCGAAAAACGGGAGAGAGGAAGATGCGAGATATCTGAAGGAGGCGTCAGCAGAGAGAGGGGCGACCGGATACTGCTGAATTATAACGTGAGGGAGAAGAATGGTGGTCTACCTATAATTGAGATAGCTGGAGTTAGGTACCTTATATGGTTAAAATCAAAATGGACCCCAAGGATCAACATAAGACGGAATTCACATTCAAGAGAGGACACTATGATACCTTTTGGCAGCTCTCCAGTTGTGATTTCAATTCTGTGGAGTCCCGAAGCACTTCGCATCGGACGTAGGCAGAGAATTTGACAATGCCAGGATTCAAACTGACATGAAGAAACTGGAACCGGAGGTGGTAATCCCTAAGGTGATTGCGGCATACAATCATTCCGTACTTACAGTTACGGGGTTTTTGCCATTTGAGATCCTCGTTGGGCTTCGTGGACACTAGGCCACTTCGTTGGGCCTGTCCCTATAAGCAGCAGGTTTCATCATGAACTACTCCACATATCTTAAGAAGTCTTTTAATTCTGCAGTGACCTGTCAGGACTCCTATTAATAATCGGAGTTCGTTTCTGTTCAGCCCTAGCAGCCACTTAGTTTTAGAAGGAGATGGTTTAGTATCAAAAATCGTATGGTATTAAAATCTTGGCCTGTCTCTGCCCTATACAGTCCCTCCACTCCTTACCGACTTTCTTCCATTTCCAATCAAGAACTACTTTTCTCTGATGACTTTTAGATATGCCTAGGAATGGTTCTGGTCCTATAGGAGGGTGGTCAGCCCCAATTCTAGTAAGCTTCTCAGCTTTTTCATTACCTGTGATTCCCTTGTGTCCTGGGACCCACACAAGCTGAAGCTCCTTTAAGCACGCTAGTGATTCTAAGGCTTGTTTACACTCTCTAACCAAATTAGAGATGACTCTAGGTGACTCCAAGGCTTGAAGGGCAGATAGACTATCTGAAAAGATGGTGATGTCCTTTCACAGCTAGTGATTTTGGGGCATAAAGGTGCTGACAAAATGGCAAACACTTCTGCCTGAATGACAGTCGAGTGCTTGCTAAGTGGGGAGCTTAGTTCTATGCCTAATTCTTCAATGTAAACCCCTGCATCCGTTATTCCTGTCGAATCCATTCTCGATCCGTCAGTGAAACAGAGCAGATAATCTTCTGGGGTTTCCACTAAACCCTGTACCCAATCCTCTAATTTTGGGTGTAAGTAACTAATCTTAGTGTCTAGAGCGGGTGTTTTCTAAGAGTGGTGAGCGGTGTTGTAGTATTGGTAACTCACTTTCCACCACTTTTGTCGCCTGACCAGTAGCCTCTCCTGTCTCTGTCCACTGTCTATTTTCTTTCATTATTAGATAGGCTAATACTGCTTCCCCCTCAATCAATAAGTGGAATGGTACTAGGGAAAGTAGGATTTCCAATGCCTTAGTAGGTGTTGTCTGAAATGCCCCAGTTATGCCAATACACGCCATCCTTTGGATCTTACTGGCCATTAGCACATGGCAAGACCTTTGCAGGGCTGTTCACCACACAATACTTCCATAGTAAATTCTTGGTCTTATTAACGCTGTATAAATCCAATGCATAACCTTTGGGTTAAAACCCCAGGTAGTGCCAACAGATAGGAAGCCCTTGTCAAAAGGCAGCACTAATTGTTCTTTTAATTTCTGCAAAATCAGATCCCCACTTCAGATTTGCGTCAAAACTAATTCCGAGGTATTTGACCTCTTGGCTTATTTGAAGTTGATTTCCAAAGAAAATCGGGGTTTGAAATGTACCCGATTTCCCCAGGAATCAGAATCAACTCTGTCTTTGTTGGGTTTACTGAAAGCTTCATTTCAGTTCACCATGTCTGTACTATATTACATGTGACTTGAATAAGTTCCATGATAGTACTCACAAACTTTCCACTAATGAGGATCACTCCATCGTCAGCAAAAGCTTGCGCGAATATCCCAGCTTCCTCAAGTCTTCTCAATAAGCTATTCATAACAAGGCACCATAGTAACGGTGAGATGCAACTCCCCTGAGGGCATCCAGTTACTGCCTGTGCATGTAGCCTAGTACGTCTTCCGAATCTACAATAATACTATTATTAAGAACAAATCTTACCCATCTGACAATCGCATTCAGGGCAGAAATGTCTAATAAGGCTTTACAGACTGACACAGGCCTTGTTTTGTCGAATGCCCCTTCTACATCGAAAAAGAGTCCTAAAGCGGAATCCTTAGTTAAAAAGGGCTTTTCAATCCTTCCTACCAAGGAGTCCAGTGCAGTTTCAGTCGATTTTCCCTGGAGATATGCGAACTGTTTTGGATGAAGGGGGTTGGTTGGTTGCACCTTGCTTGTAAGGAAAACTGCCACCAACTTCTCCAGGATCTAAAATAGGAAGGAGGATAAACTAATTTTCCTCCAAAGTTTCCTCTAAACTAGAGGTCCACTTCCCATCTGGTTTCCTTAATTCACCTAGTGGCTGTTGACCATTGCTTCCTAATAACTTCATTAAACGAGAGGCTTCCGGCGTGCTTGCGTAGAACTTGCGCCAGCCATCTCGTTTATGTTTTCTTAATTCTCTTTAATGCTTATTGGAGGCAGCCCAGTGTACATTCCAGTCCGCCTCTAACTTAGTTTTATAAGCTTTATTACAGGCTTTTCTTGTGTCTTTTTTTTAGTTTAGTCAATGCGATTGACCACCATCTGACTTTTTCAATGGCCTCCTCGTTGGCTCATATAACCATTCTTTCACGTAGGCTAGATTCAATGTCTAGCTGTGATCTGGAAATTCTTTCCACCGCATAGGGTGAGTCACCTTCCAAACTTTCTCTGAAGAGACCCCAGTCTGTATTTCTCAAGTTTCTCTACATCGTGAGTATAGGTTTCTCAGCTATAATCTTAAATGAGATCAACCTATGGTCAGACAGTGTTATGTCAGAGGTGACCCTCCAGTCTTTACAAAGGCTTTTAATCCTGCTTGAGGCCAGCGTAATATCTTAAACCTCGCCCCTAGCTCTTGTAACAAAGGTTGCTTCGCCCCCTCTGTTAAGTATTTCTAAGTCTGTTGATGCTACAATTTCCAGCAAGGCTTTGCATCGCTCATTGGTGTCTGTCCCCACAATAGGTGATGAGCATTAATATCTCCGCCAATTAAGAGAGGTTAATCTACCTCCCTAGCGTACCAGAGAAGTCTTTCTAAGTATTGGTAGGGTGGATCTAAGCTATGATGGACATAGACAGATCCTACTAACAATTTAATCTTAATAATACCAACCTTAATGTTTAGAAGCATGGTCGTGGTGTCTTTAGTATTAAGCTGTCGGAGAGGCAGCACCTGAAGGTCCTTGGAAACCCAGATGCAAGTCCTCGGGTTGTCTTCACATGGGGTTGGGCGGATTATCCTTCCACCTATACCCTCTAATCCTCTAATAGTCCCTCTATAACAGTAAGGTTCTTGGATTAGTACGAGGGTATATTTGACCTCCAAAAGTGAATTGCTAATTCTGCAGTAGCTGACTTATTGTGTTGAATATTAATTTGTCTTACCTTGATGATTGATGTGGCAGATGAAGAGGAGTATAGGAAAGGCACCTATTAGCACCTATTGGCGATTACACTTCCTTTGCTCCTCCTGAGGGGGGTGGCTGCTCTTTGTTGAATAGACCTTATGGTCCGTCGAACCAACTCGTATCTCAGCCACCAGTCATTAGCTTCCAACCAGGCGATCGTGTTGCTCGGCACCTTGGATATTGGTGGGTCTGGATCGCCTTCCGCACCCACAAACTGCCACTAATCAGTTTCAACCAGGTCCTCGTTCTGGTACTCGAGAAGCTTGGCCAATCTGCCGGATTCGATCACCTGGGCTCCCAACCCAATAACAATTTTTATGGGCCTTGGATCCTCAGCTGACCGCCTTACCACAAACCTTCGGTCTGTGTTAGGTATCCATTCAAGAAGCCAGTCCCTCTTCTCCTCATTAGAAGATGTGAGAAGAAACCATTCTGGATCCGCCTGGAGTCCATAGTAGTCGAACGCCAGTGGTCTCCTCCTAGGACGTGGCTCATTCATCGTTATTTCGATCACAGAGATGAGCAGCCTTCGAATAAGCAGGGCTTCCTCCTGTGTAATGGAGGCACCCTTTTCGCTCCCCATAATAAATACCTGGAGAGCTCTCTGCGCCGATTCTTTGTAATTCTTGGGCTTTCCTTCCTGCTCTCTCTGGTCCCCCTGTGGGACTCCCTAATAGATTTGACCCTCTTCTTGTCCTACCGGCGGGCGTCGGCGGGGAGTCCACTGGTCTCTGTCTTTTAGCACGGAATTGGAGAAGGCCCACTCTCGAGATGGGCGCCTTGCTCTCCTCGCGTCGAAAGAGGAGCGTGGATGACATAGCCTCTCCTTCGTCCCCCTCCCGAATCGATTCGAGCTTTCACTGGTCCGCCAACTCCGGTCACTGTCAAAAGAGAGCGGTCCTTTGGGCGCCCAATACTTTTAGGCTGCCTTTGGGTAGCCTGTTCAGAAGAAGGAGCCTGGTACCACAGTCTGATGGCCTCCCTTTCGGCTTTCCTTTTCCTCTTTCTATAGAGTTTCTTCTTTTATTTTGCCCTGTCTATGTTTGCAGCCTTTGACACTCTAATTGTCTTATTAGCTGTAGCCTTCCTTGTTCTGATTCAGTCGACGAGGTCGATTGAAGAAGAGTGAACTCATCACTTGAGTCCTCCCTTTGACAGGAAGTGCACCCTAAGGATCAACGCCTTCTTATGCATTCACATTCGAGAGGCGATACTACGAATTTACAAGGATGCCGTTTGGATTTTAAAATGGTCCCATAACCTATCAGCACCTGGTGAACGAGTTTTTGGTGGAAATTGATGGATCTGTATGTTAGATTTATATGGACGATCTCCTAGTGTTCGAGAACGAAGAAGAACGAAGAACGAAGAAGAACACATGCAGCATTTACACAGCGTATTCCAAAGAATTAGGAGATTTGCCTTGAATTTATCTGCAGAGAAATCATCGCTGGAGCAGGAATAAATAATTTTTTTGGGCCACACGATTTCCAGGGAAGGAGTTAAACCTGACGCGAATAATGTTGCAGCTAAACGGAAGATGGCGGTTCCTCGGGATGTGAAGGGAGTTCGGAGGCCGTTGGGAACTTTAAATTATTACCGACGATTTGTGCCAGGAATGGCTGAGAACCTGGTCCTACTAAACAACCTGCTGAAGAAAGGCAGGAAAGCGATCATAACTCCGATGGCGAAAGGCAATATCACGCTGTGCATTAAGAAGCTGCAGCAGGAGCCGGTGCTTGCGTTCCCGGACTTCACTCGGCAGTTCAATATCACTACGGACGCGAGTGAGTACGCGCTGGGAACGGTGTTGTCTCAGGAGCGTAAAGAGGGAGATCTCGCAGTATTATACGCCAGTAGGCGCCAAACAGAAACGGAGACCAGTTACAGTGCGCTTGAACGAGAATTCTTGGGAATAGTCTGGGCTGTTGACCACATTTCACCCAATGTGTTTGACAGAAGGTTTAGGGTACACACTGACTAGGAGCCTCTTTAATGGGTGAGAAATTTGAAGGAGTCTTCGGCTAGGATTATGCGTTGGAAGGAACTCCTCGCCCAGTATTATATGGAAATCCTATACAAACCAGTAAAAGAAAATGTGGTAGCCGATTGGTTGTCTAGAGCAATTACAGTAAACGCAGTAGAAGAGGAGGCCGAAGGACCGTCTAGGCAATTTCTTCGGGAGTGGACACCGGAAGAGGAAGAAGAACAGAATGTGGCGGAGGAAGACAATAGGGAGGGATCTTCGTCTAACGAGAGCTCGGAGGAAGGAAGACCAATAGATATGGAGAACCTGGAGGGCATAATAAACACTGGATTGCTTAAAGTTGAGAGTTGCAAGTATGGGAGGAGCAAAATCACGACGATTTGGTCACAACCAAGTGTCATTGATGTCTTGGGCCCTGTTTCATAATAGAGTACAAACTAATACTAATAGTCTTGTAAATTTATCTTAATTAAATTACACAAACTTTTACAATAGTAACTTGTACTTTAGTATTTTTTAATTCCTTTAATATCTTTAATAGTCATCCCTATCATGAAAAAAATAAGTATTAGTGTTATTACCACACTTTTACTATGAACTAATACTATTAACTTTATCTATGAAACAGGGCCCAGATTTGTAGAGTGTTAAACGATCCTTCAGGGCCCGGAAACTCATCACCTCATCACAGCGTAGGGATAGGATATTATCGATATTTTGTCTCCGATATCCAATATTTTGATATCGATATCCAGTAATCGATAATATCAGAATATCGATATTTTCCTTCGATAATATCGGAATATCGGTTTCTAAAAAAACATGATGAGCAACAATATTTTTCATAAAAATATTGATATTTAAAAAAATATTTAAAGAGTTTTATAAAAATTTTAAAAATAGTTTTTAGATATTTTAAATTGATAAATTTATGTTCCTTTCGATATTTTACATTATTATTAATGTCGATATCGATGTTTAGCAACGATATTTAGATATTTATTTTTATAGAAATATTGATATTTTATATGTTTATCAATATCGATATCAAAGATGAGAAAAAGCATAAAAATAGTTTTTCGATATTTTAAATTAATGAATTCATGTTCTTTTCGATATATTACATTGTTATTAATATCGATATCGAAGATTAGAAACAATATGTCGATATTTTATTTTATAGCCATAACGATATTTTTTATACGGTCGATCATGGTCAAACAGTACGTGTAGCCTTATTATTAAAATATCGATATATTGTTTAAAAATACTAGACAAATTTAAAGTGAAATATCGATATTTGTTTTCAATAATTTAATATCCAATTCGATATTAAATATATCGATATGGAAGATTATCAACAAGGTATTTAAATATTTCATTTTGAAAATTTCATATTCATTTCGGTATTTAACATTGTAGATAATATAGATATCAATATTTCGATATTTTTAATATAATATTTGGTTTAATAAGATTAAGAAAATTTTATAAAAAGCATTAAAATAGTTTTTCGATAGTTTAAATTGATAAATTCATGTTCCTTTCCATATTTTACAGTGTCATTAATATCGATATCGAAGATTAGAAACGATATATTGATGTTTTATTTTATAGAAATATCGATATTTTATGAAACAAAACTATAACATTTTATAAACAGCTAAAATAATGCATTTCGATATTTTATATTTATGATTTCATATTTATTTCAAAATACCCAATTTATTACAAGGCTAGTTTACTCAACAGTTAAATTTGAGGAGCCCAGACAAAAACCTATTATCGTGCAATGCACCAGGTGTCAAAACTTAGGGCACACAAAGGCCTATTGCCATCACCAGGCTAGGTGCGTTAAATGTGCTGGGCCACACGCTACAGAAACCTGCCTGAAACCTCGGGATGAACCGGCAAAATGCGCTTACTGTCAGAAAAATCACCCAGCAAGCTGCAGAGGTTGTGCAATCTACAAAAATTTGCAGAAGGTGAGGTCACACTTCATAGCATCAAAAAGCTCGGAACAAACTCGTTCCCTGCCGCTCAAAATTTGGAAATTTTTCCAAACTTGAAACCACTAGTTCATGTCACCGAATCGCAGCTGTCTGCGTCGAAAACTCAAGATCGATCTAAAGACTCAACCCGGACTTTCTCTGAATTTACTATGGATAGAAGCCAGCCTCGACGTCAGGCGCCTCAGACTTCTCAACCTAAGCCCCTGGCCTTTCATTCTCGTCCACGTCATCAAAATGCTCCCTATCATCTACCCTTACGGGTAAAATTGCCGCCACCTCATCCACTCCCAGTTCCATCTCGTCCAGCTACTCCAACCAATTCCTCTTCCCAACCATTGAAATCCGAAACAGCTCCTCATACCCCAGCTCCGCATATATCAAGACTAGCCCAGCCCTCACTCAGTACATCTTGTCACACAAACTATCCATCTCAAGCTCCTGATCTATACCCTGATCACCAAAATCCTATAGATATAACTTCTATCCTCACTTCCTTCCTGAAAGATCTTCAAGATACCATCAAACCTCTCATTAACTTTCTCACCAGAATCCTATCTGAAATCCCGCTTAATTTCCCACGATGAGCACAAAACCCCTAGCTGTCTTGTTATGGAATGCTAATAGCCTACTTAATCACCGTGATGAACTTGACTTATTCCTACATGATAAACACATTAACATAGCCCTACTGACAGAAATTCACTTCACACAAAGAACACACTTTTACATACGTGACTACATCACTTATAGATCAGACCATCCAGACAACACTTCCCATGCTGGTTCTTGTATCCTTATCCACAAATCCTTATCCCATTCCCTTATTCCTTCCAATCCAACTGATGCAATTCAATCAACCTTGGTTACCATTTCAACTCGCCCTTTCGATGTTACCTTTTCACCTATCATCAGATCATAGTCCAGTTCTGCTTTTTTACATTCATGCTTTGTACCAAAGCCCCCCGCACCTTCATTGATAAGAGGAAGAGCTGACTGGGAAAAATTTAAATGTGAACTGGAAACTAAACTGGACTTAAACATTCGACCGAAGACAAAAAAAGACATTGATGAAGCTATTGAAAAACTCACATCATCAATAAGAACAAGCATAATTGACAACACGTCGGCTAATAGGCTAATTAATAACAATAAACAAAATAACCTGCCACGGCATCTTCGTATCTTATTAAGGGAAAAACGACAAGCAAGATCGAAGTGGCATATGACCAGATATCCAACTGACAAAACGTATTACACCAAAACTAACTAACTAAAAGTAGAAATCAGAAAATTCAAAATTTAATTAACTTTACTGAAAATCTTATAACTACTGACAAATCATTATGGGGGACCACTGAAAAAATATTGAATTTCAAAGATTTTAAGCACCCACATCTCACCGAATCCCAAACCTAGACCAGAACTGACGCAGAAAAATCACAAACATTCAGACAACACCTCTCTAAAACCTTTATTCCACATCCTGATATCCTTAACCCAATTCATCTTGAATTTATTGAAGAAGTACTAAATATTCCGCTCCTGGATACGACCTAATAACATCCCACATTCTAAAACTTCTCCCTCGGAAAGCCATCCTATTCCTCACTTACACATATAACGCCGTACTCCGTTCCACATATTTTCCTGACCCCTGGAAATTATCTATAGTTAAAATGATCCCCAAACCCCAAAAGCCTCCAGAATACCCATCAGCCTATCGCCCTATCTCTCTATTACCGATCATGGGCAAAATCCTTGAACAACTCATTTTGAAGCGCTCATACCCCATCCTGGATTCCAATCATATAATCCCTGATCAGCAGTTTGGATCCCATATCCCATTGGATCCCACTCTACTATCCAGCAATGTCATCGTGTAGTGGACGTAGTCTCGTCTTCTCTGGAGCGCGAAATGTACTGCGCGGGAGTCTTTTTCGATGTAGAACAGGCTTTTGATCGAGTCTGGCACCCGGGACTGCTTTACAAACTCCGCAAATTCCTACCTCCTACATACTTTCTCATCATTCGTTCCTTTTTCATTGATAGATTTTTCCAAGTAAACCACAATGGTTCCTATTCATCTCTCTATTCTCAGTCCGCTGGTGATCCTCAAGGTTGTATCCTTGGTCCCATCCTCTACACCGTCTATACAGCTGACATTCCAACCAATCATAACATGTGTGCTCGCTGTTAATAATAACCCATTAATTGTATCCCAAAATCCCCAATCCCATATCACAGCCCTCGAAGATTGGTGTCGTAATTGGATGATTAAGATAAATTCCAACATATCCCATCAAATCACTTTTACCCTTCGTCGTAAACCTACTGAATGCCCTACAGTTTCATTTAACGATGTTACTCTTACCCCTGTCGAACAGATCAGCTACCTTGGACTACATTTGGACAAGCGATTAACCTGGAATCCTCACACCAGACTGAAAAGACAAGAAACTGCACGTCGATTTCGACTATTACAGCACTTACTAGACAAACGGTCTAAACTTCCAACACATTACAAAACACTGATCTGCATGACTGTAATAAGGCCAATATGGAGTTGAGCTTTGGGGCTCCACTAAACCTTCGAATTCCTCTCGTATTAAACCCTTACAATCCAAAACCCTTCGTAAAATCCTCAATACTACTTACTTTGTCATACATAAAGACCTTAACGTTCCCTATGTAACCGATCAAGCCCAAACCAGATATCACACCTTCCATTATAATCCATTTTATTTTTTTGATTTCATATTCATTTCAATATTTAATATTGTTGAAAATATAGATATCGATATTTCGATATTTTTTAAATAGAAATATCGATGTTTTGTTTTAAGATTAAGGAAATTTTGTATAAAGCATTAAAATAGTTTTTTAATATTTTATTTTGATAATTTCATATTTCTTTCGACATGCTTACTAATATCGATATAGAAGATTAGAAAAACTATTCCGATTTTTTTTTTAAACTATTTTTTTTTTTTTATCACAATATCGATATTAGTTTAAAAATATTAAGAAAATTTTATAAAAAGCATGAAAATAGTTTTTCGATATTTTAAATTTATAATTTACACTGACATTTCTGGATCTGGTGTGTCCTCTCTCCACTACACAGTTATTCTAGGTCTTCTCTGCACATGATAGTGTTGGAACTGCCGGTGTCCACTACCTCACTCCTGCTATCTCTATTATATGCAGACCGCCGCTCTTCTCCCTCACGTTATAATTCAGCAGTCTGCGATCACCCCTCCGCTGACAACTCCTTCAGATGTCTCGCGTCAACCTCTCTCCAGTCCCTCGCCTCCATTCTCCTCAGTTCCCAGGTTTTCATCTTCGTGTTTCCACCTTGTCCCCTTGACTACCTCGGTTCCGTGGCTCCTCGACTTCTTCTTCGGTCTCTCATGCTCCTGATGCTTCCGTAGATTCATCTGAATATCTACTCAATCTACGGTGGCTTCTTCGTATTTGTTGGGCGTTGATTTTCATTGGTTCGCGCCAGCCCACATCTTTTCTTCGGTACATGTATGGGCACTGTTTGGTTATGTGCCCCTCCCCCCTTCCTGCGAGGTGGCAGGGCAGGAAAGGTACCAAAAACCCTATTAACATCACCTCATAACTCCATCTTCTGATGCACCCCCACCCCCTCCCTCACACATCTTTTCGACTTCTGTTTTTCTAATTATTTCACTATTATCTATCGTTTTTATTAATTATTTTTTTTATTTTTATCTTATATGCGATACTCACCTCCGGACTTAAAATAGCTCCTTTTTAGAATGGATAGCTCATATATGACATTAAACATAACAGATAACCTTAAAATACCAAAGGTAGTAAAATGTAAGACACGAATTACTTTTCTTTTTCACAGTAATGCAGTTACTAATTCACTTTTTATTTCTGTTTTACAGGGTTCGTAAAAAAAAAAAAAAAAAATATGTGCCCTTCATTAACGCATTCAAAACATCTCGTGCGCGGGCAGTGCGCCACTAAGTGTCCAATCTTTCCACAACCACGAAACTTGCGATCCCTCCCGGACTATTGTTTCTGGGTTTAGTAAGGCTTCTTCTATTTTCATAGTTGGTAGCGCTCTCTCTCTTACCCTCTACGTGTTCTCTCCTCCTCCAAGTATTGAGTATATTTCTTGGTCGTTGGTATTCTATCCGGGTCCATCCTTACTCTTCTACTTCCATTTGGGCCTCCACCTCTATAGTGCTCGTATCTATGAGATCTTGAGAAATTTCCACAAACAAGCGCTCTCTTGCATATCCCTCCTTCTTCCCTAGCTCTTTTGCCTATTGAATCCTTAGGACCGTGGACAGGAATTGCATCCGGTCCTGTACCTGGATTGTTTCCATCATCTCACTTAGTTTATCAGAGATTCTGTTCTGGCGTGCCAATAGTTCCGCGGCATATTGCCCATTAGACTGTTTCGGTTTCTTTGTCTCTCTAATCATCATGAATATGATTCTCTTCTGGGGTCCATCGTCATCCTCCGAACACCTTCTTTAATCTCTCCTTGATAACTCTCCAAGTCTCTTCGTCTGCCTGAATTTGATCAAGGATGCTCCTCATCACTCTTGGACGGTTGCAGTGCGCACTTTGATCCACAATAGCGGTGTTGCGTGTGCTTCTGCAAGAGAGACTGGTAGTGGAGAGAGCTCTGGGGAGGAGGATTCCCCTCTGTGGAATATACGTTCTCGACCCTATTTTGATTTAAAGCTTCCAGGTTCAAGATTGCTCGTCTAACGAAACCGTTGCCATTAGCAGCCATTATTTTTTAAAAAAATGAGGGAGGAAAAAAATTGAAGATGACAAAAAAATTCTTTTTAAAAGAATAAATCTTAAGAATATCTTAAGTTCCCGGGTTTCGGCACCATTTAAGTATCGGCGAAAGCAAAATGTCAAAAAAAGAGAAGAAGGAATAAGATCTAACACGCTTGACCTACTGTAACAACCATCGTTATTGGGTTCGTATTAATTATTAGTAAGTTTGTATACATTCGATCAGCTGATCCTCTCAGTCAGCTGACATCGAAGTAACATGCTTCGTATAGGGTGTATAAATTGTTATTGTATGTACATATATATATATATATATATA
>NW_027115323.1:19031-19356 GCF_000696795.3 Halyomorpha halys | reverse complement strand
GGGTTTACGTCGAAGGGTAAATGTGATTTGGTGGGATTTATTGGAATTTATTTTAATCCTCCAGTTTTGTCACCATTCTTCAAGGGTGGTGATGTAGGATTGGAGGGTTTGGGATACAATGTAAGGACCATTGTTCACTGGCAATTGACATGTGTCATCGGCATACGTGGTGAGGATTGTGTTAGGATGGGTTGGAATGTCAGCTGTGAAAACTGTAGGGATAGGACCAAGGGTACTACCCTGAGGTACACCAGCAGACTGACGGAGTAGGGATGAATAAGCACCGTTGTAATTTACTTGAAATAATCTGTCGGAGAGATAAGAA
>NW_027115323.1:14912-18981 GCF_000696795.3 Halyomorpha halys | reverse complement strand
GACCTGTCAGCTGACAGTCCGTAACCCCCCCCCCACCTAGTTTACGTACAATCCTCATAAATTCGATTATATACTAATTAAAAAGATATACGAATACAATTTAAATACAATAACAATAAATAAGATAGACACAAATAGAATTAAAATACCCTAACCATAAAACAGATAAAAATACAATAAAACAACAGAAATAGGATTCAAATAATAGCACTCAATGCAAACAAAAAATACAATTTCACATGGATTACTCATATTTACACTCACATGTTCTTATAAGTCCCTAAAATGTACAGAATAAAACATTATTCCCCTCCTTAAGAAGGTGAGTAACGGGATGGTACATTATGATACTGCTGCTGCAGTTAGCTTTAATTATTCTAAGTGATCTGTTCTTTGCTTTTTCTGTTCTTTTATGCTTTCTATGGTAACAATAATAACACCACACGTAACACCTTCTTCTCTACTTTTTTTCTGTTTTTCAAAAACAATATTTTTGCACACCATTGTTCTTTCCGACTACTTTTTTACCACATTTCCTGATTTTGTAAAATTATGTTGACCGATTTCAATTATTTGAAACTCATTTTTCTTATATCTTTTTAACATTTAAAAAAATCATCATATTTATGATTATTCTTTTCATAATGCGGCGAATTTCCCAATTTTCTAATATTCTTCTCCAAATCTTGACTTTATAAAGATAATTCAGATTTTTTCGCAATTATACCTGGTCTATAGCATAATTGTTGATGTCGGATTTAAGTTATCCGATTTTTGTCGTTGCTTTTTGAATTTATATAAAGTCGGGGTCGGGGGTCTCATTTTCTGATGCCCTCCCTTTCCGCGGACACCGGAAGGCTCCGAAGACGCGGCGACTGCAATGCCGCCCCAGCCTAAGCATCATGCAAGCTAGGACCTGGCTTATCCCTACCATCACGTCGAAGTCCAGGACACGCTGGCCAGCCACCGAGGAAGAACGACGTCTTTTCAAACCCCGGGCGAAGATTACATGGTTTTCACCATTTCGCTCACAGCACACCGTACACCTCGACGAGGGAAGCGGAAGTGGCCGCGACAGCGAAACATCCAGCAGCCACCAGATAAGCGTATAATTTCTATTAGTCTATGAGACCCCACAAATTCTAATTTATTTATTGAGAGTTAAATTAAAACTAACACACTAATCTAATTGCCCCTCCAGGGAATTAATCTTATAAATTAAGAAAAATATACATGCATGTTTTATGAGCAGAAAGTGTCTCAGAATTTTCAGCCCCCTTTTCCACACATTAATTATAATCGCAAAATTACACTCGGGACACCTGCAGTATAGCACGAGCAGGTCCCGATGTAAACAGTTGATTTACTGTGGTTAATAAGACCTTCACAAACTGTAATGACGGCTTATTGTGAATTTCAACGAAATTGAATATCTATAGAAACCCCAAATTTTTAGTTTCATTCGTTAAAAGTGGCTGACCTCATATTTTGGTGCTGATGTAGTAATGTAGCAATGTAGCTGGCGTGAATATCCCATTTCGCTATCAATCCAACGCTCGTTCCCTCAGGCCCCTGTGATATGAGAAGTCGGTGTTGGCTTTCACAGGTACCTTCTACTATTTTGTAATGTTGAGCTGGGCTACGCTTCAAACCATCTAACGCGCCTCTCTTTGATAGTTTAATAAAACAACCAAATAGCGCGTCCTCTGAAATCGATGAGTGATAAGACGATGACTATAAGTGGAACAAATACAACTCATTGATTTATATTTCCTTCTTTTTTTCAATAACGACCCATGTTTTTGTCGATTCTTACCGTTCTATGACATGTGGGTCTTCCTCACTCAAGCGATGAGGGTTTAGACAATTAAAAATGCACATAATTTTTGTGCAACTTCGAAGCCGTATATCATTTTTACTGGCCTCATCAGGGATTTATTTAATAAGGATAATTTTTAGAACTCTTGGGGGGCCTGCAGAACTTTCATCAGAACTCCGAAAAAAGAAATTCCCAAAAATTTGTTGACTTAAAATTTGAGAAAATAAAGAATTCTTAGAGTTCTAGTAGCTCCTATATGAGTTTTAAAGTTCCTAATATAAAAATTTTATGTTATGTTAATTTATGTTATTTAATACAAACAAAATTACAATAAAAAATACGCACGACTTTTGTGCATATTTGACACAGTATATCTTATTTTCTGGAAACATTACGGATTTATATAATACGGATATTTTTTAGAACTCTTAGGGAGGGCAACAGAACTCTCATCATAACTCCCTAAAAAACGAAAAAAAATTTCCCGAAATTTTTGATCAAAAAAGGTTCGACCTGAGAAGACGTGAAAATTAAAAATTCTATAAGTTCAAGTAGCTTCTATATTAGCTTTAAAGTTCCTGTAAAAAAAAGAAACATTTGTGTTGTTTAATACATCAAAAATACCAACTAAAAATGCTTTTGTGGAACATTAATATTTCTTTCTGGCATTAGGATAATTTTTATAACTCGCAACAGAACTCCTGAAAAATAATTCCGCCTCAAAACGATTTCTATGTCCGAAAAAACTACAGATTGTAAGACGTATATGATTTTTTCCTGGCAACATTAGGATATTGTTTAATAAGCAGAGGCCAATAGAACTCTCATCAGAACTCAGATCAATACCCTAATGATGCCAGAAAAAAATATATACGGCTTACAATGTGTTGTTTTTTGGACATAGAAATAGTTTTGAGGCGAAATTATTTTTTGTATTAGGCAACATAAATGTTTCTTTTTTTATTAAGAACTTTAAATCTTATATAGGAGCTACTAGAACTCTAAGAATTCTTGATTTGATAACTACATATATATATATAACACTAGTAGGTCGTCCATGTACACCTGACAAAGCTTTTTGTAAAAAACCGCCCACTATTTTTTTATCTTTGCTCCCACCTTTTCCATAAGATGAGCGGTCTTTCGGCATTCCCTCCTTCTTCCCCAGTTCTTTTGCCAACTGAATCTTCAGTACCATGGATAGGAATTGCATCCGACCCTGTACTTGGATTGTCTACATCATCTCGCTGAGTTTATCTTGAATTCTGTTATAGCGTGCCAGGGGTTCAGCGGCATACTACCCGTTATACTGTTTCGGTTTTTTCGTTTCTCTGATCATCATGAATATATCCTCCTCTGGGGTCCACAGTCCTCTTCAGAATGCCTTATTTAATCTTTCTTTGATGACCTTCCAGGTAGAGATGGGATATCGATATCGATATTATCGATATATCGATATTTCGTCTCCGATATCCGATATTTTGATATCGATATCCAGTAAACGATAATATCGGAATATCGATATCCAGTAACCGATAATATCGGAATATCGATATCTTCCTTCGATTATATCGGTTTCTAAAAAAAAAAAAGAAAAAAGAAAAAAGGTCGCACCTTAAATGTTGGGATAAATACAAGATATATTGTATAGAAGTATACGATATATGAAATAAATATATTTTGCTAAAGGAAATATTAATGATAGTATTTTGATATTTGACATTTTTATAATTATTTATTTCTAACATTAGCAATAATATTCCGATATGGTATTATCAAAAGATCGATATATTGTTTCAATCCATTCAATCTTTAATAATGTTATTAATATCTATATCGATAATTTAAACAATATTCTAATATTATTTTATTTAAATATCGATATTTTGTTTTAAAATACTTGACAAATTTAAAGTGAAATATCGATATTTGGTTTCAATAATTTTATATCGAAATGGATATTAAATTATTGAAACCAAGATTATCAACAAGGTATTTCAATATTTCATTTTGAAAATTTCATGTTTATTTCGGTATTTAACATTGTTGATAATATCGATATCAATATTTCGAAATTTTTAAAATAAAAATATCGATAATTGGTTTAATAAGATTAAGAAAATTTTAAAAAAAGGGCCGCCCGTAGCTCAGTGGTTAAGACAGTCTTACCAATTTGATGTCTATCGGCGGTGCCGGTTCGATTCCGGCCAGGGACGTTGACTTTTTTCATTGAGTGGTGGCCCACAAAAT
>NW_027115323.1:4353-10773 GCF_000696795.3 Halyomorpha halys | reverse complement strand
AATTATTATCGGAGATTTGTGCCAGAAATGGCTGAGTACCTTGTCCCACTCAACAATCTTTTGAAGAAAGGCAGAAAGGTGATCATCACTCCGATTGTGGAAGACAATATCAGGTGGTGCATGGAGAAGCTGCAGCAGGAGCCAGTGCTTGCTTTGTGAGCGGTGTTGTCTCAAGAGGGTGATGGAGGAGATCGCCCAGTTGCGTAATCCATCGGTACTCAGCTATTTCTGGCACAAATCTTCGGTAATAATTTAAAGTTCACAACAGCCTCCGCACTCCCTTCACATCCCTGGGAACCGCCATCATCCGTATAGCTGCAACTTTATCCGCGTCAGGTTTAACTCCTTCCCTGGAAATTGTGTGGTCCAAAAAATTAATTTGTTCCTGCCCCAGCGATGATTTCTCTCCAGATAACTTCAGCCCAAATTTCCTAATTCTTTGGAGTACGCTGTGTAAATGCTGCACGTGTTCTTCTTCGTTGTTATTGAACGCTAGGAGATCGTCCATATCAATCTGACATACAGTTTCATCAATTTCCCTTAAAAATTGGTCCAATAGGCGCTAGTAGGTTTTACGAGCATTTTTGAGACCAAACGGCATTCTTGTAAATAAGTAGTGGCCCCTCTCGATAGTGAATACCGTCTTATGTTGATCCTTAGGGTGCATTTTGATTTGATGATTTCTGGCCTTCAAGTCCAATGTGCTGAATACCGACGACCCGCTCAGCCTGTCCAAAATCTATTGAAATCTGGGGATTGGATACTTTTCGTCTACGGTATTCTCATTCTGTGTCTTGTAATCAATCACTACCCTGTACTTTTGGGTGGTTTCATATGGTGCATTTTTTTTGTTCACCGCCCAAAACGGACTATTGTACGGGGAAGTACTGCCAATAATTATTCCCTGACGTTTTAAACTTTGAAGGTCTTCCGGATGTGCTGATGCACATATATACATGCGAGATTTCCCTACTAAATCCCCACCGTGTCAACCCGATCTCCACCTCCCAATCTACGTCTCAAGGACCACCCAGGGTGAACAATTAACATTGGTATTTCTGAATCTTGGGTGTCCTATCTCTACTACATAACTTTTCTAGGGCATCTCTGTACGTGATGGTGTTGAAACTGTCGGTGTTCTTGGACAATCCTGCTATCTCAATTATAGCCAGACGTCCGCTCTTCTCCCTCGTGTTATAATTCAGAAGTCTCGCGTTTTCCTCTCTCCCGGGTCTCATCTCCATCCTCCTCTGTTCCCTTGTTTCCATCCTCCTGTTTCCACTCTGTACCCTTGACTAGCTCGGTTCCGTGGCTCATAGACTTCTTCTTCAGTCTCTGATGCTCTTGATGCTTGCGTAGATTCATCTAACGATCTATTCAACCTTCGGTGGCTTCTCCGTGTATGTTGGGCGTTGATCTCCATTGATTCGCCCCGGCCCATATTTCTTCGTCGGTACATATATGGGCACTGTTTTGCGATGAGCCCTTCATTTCCGCATTCGAAGCATCTCGTGCGTGGGCAGTGCGCCACTAAGTGCCCAATCTTTCCACAACCGCGACACTTGCGGTCTCTCCGCCGACTATTGTTTGCATATCGCCCACTAGACTGTTTTGGTATATTCATCTCCCTGATTATCATAAATATGTCCTCTTCTGGGGCCCACCGTCCTTCTCCGAACGCCTTCTTTATTCTTTACTTTATTTTTCTCCAAGGGGTCTCTGTGTCCGTCTGAATCTGTACGAGGATCTCCTGACTCTGCAGACGACACCTGCTTTTTTAATGCTTCCTCATCTTCGTTATCCAGTAGATCAATTGATCAATTGATTTCGCTTTAATTCGGCTTATCAGTTGGTCTCCCCCTTTTATGAAGTGGCCTGTTTCCCCGGTGAACCGTTCGAGATCAGAAACGCCTTTCCTCAAGTCTTGGGCGGTAGCAGTGCGTATTTTGATCCACTCTAGTGTTGTTCCGTGTTCTTCTGCAAGAGATACTGGTAGTGGAGGAAACTCTGGGGGCTTAGGACTCCCCTCTGTGGGAGGTGCCTTCTGGATCTCGTTTTGATTCAAAGCTCCAAACCCGCTTGTCTAACGATCCCGTTGCCATTAGCAGCCATTATATAGAAAAAAATGAGAGAGAGACAAATAATTTAAAATGGTAAAACAAAAAAAAATAGCTCTAAATAGAAAAAAATTAATCCGGTATCTAAAGTTCCCAGGTTTCGACACCACTTAAGTATCGGTGAAAGCAAAAATTTAAAAGAGAGAAGAAGAAATAAGATTTGACAAACTTGAACTGCTGTAAAATACTGGCTTTATTATGTTTGGCGTTATAAAAGTCTCAAATATTAGAAGATAGCCAGGGTTGCGGTCAAGAAAGGAACAAATGGTTTTTAACTATTTAATGTCCGTCGTTTCGTACCACTTTGCAGGGCTTCATCAGGGCTAAAAAGATACAAAAAACAACTAAGAACATTACAATAATAAGATATATTAAGGTAGGATAAATATTATTTAAAAATTAAGTGTTAAGAAAATTATATATAAACAAAAGGAAGGAAGTCATAAAATAGTATTGCTATAAAATTAACTCGAATAAACAATGATCAGAATAAAAAATAACGTAACAATGGTAAGAATAAATATTTAAAAAATACGTATAATATACAGTTATAAAAGTGCAGGACGTATATATAACAAAAACAAATAAAAAAAACAAAACAGAAAAGTAGATGTGGGAACACAAAATCTAAACACTAACAGAAGGAAAATGAAGAAGAAAGTAAAGATTAAATAAACATCGTGGAAGAATAAATATAAACAAAAATAATAATAATTATTATTTTTATAATGATAATGATAATAACTTATTGATGTTGGGATCCCCAACGATAATAATATAAGCTTCACTGTAGGAGAAAAACTGAGGAAATACCAGGACTTGGCGATAGAATTGAAAGAAATATATAAATTGGTAGGTGTTACCACTACTCCATTCATAATATCAACGAATGGTCTCATACCAAAATCAACAGTGGCAGGCATTTATGGTCTTGGGGTGACTATAGACGTGCTAAGAGAGGCTCAACAGTGAGTTCTCTTAGAAACTGCACGTATAGTGCGAAGATTTTAAATTATTTAAAAAATAAATAAATAAAATATGAAGGTGATTGGACTTCTAGGTCCTCCACCTCATATATTCAACCCGCAATAGCGAGAAAAACCGGATAATAATAATAATAATAAAAACTTAGGTACAGTACTGGAATCTGAATTATAGCTAGGTGTAGTGTCACCTGGATTACTTGAAACAGAAACTGGCAGTATAGGCGAACCGGGTGAGTAGATATACTGAGGCAGCTTTACGCAGGCATCAGAATCAGCTTATCAAACAGAATGAACGCCAATTTTACAGAAGTCTTGATCAAAAGGGTAAATCAACAATTCATTACCCCGATGATATTGAGGCCTGATACTGGAGGAGTGTGTGGGAAAAATCAGGTTGTCACAACGAAAACGCCTGTTGGATAGAAGAGGAAATGCGAAGCTTCGAGAATGCTTCAGAGATGCCTGAGGTAACTATTACTGTAAACGACATAATGGAAACAGTCAGTAACATGAAAAATTGGAGGGCTCCAGGCTCTAACGGAATTCAGAAATAATGGATTTAAAGGTTTTGAAGTTTGCACCTATTACTAGCCAATGGCTTCCAGGATGTACTGCATGGCAAGCAGGCTCCCTCAGAAGGTTTCACAGACGGCGTAACTTATTTGCTCTTAAAGATGGATGGGCCGAATTTACGATCCGAAGATTTCCGGCCAATAACTTCCTTGAATGATATCTATAAAATTCTTACTTCAATCTTGGCAACGAAGATATACGACCACCTCAAATCTAATGAAATGATACTCAGCGAACAACTAGGGTGCAAAAAAGGATCTAGGGGTTGCAAAGAGCTTTTAGTAATGGATTCCTTCATTGCTGCACTGGTGTCGTGTAAAAGGCAACGAAACCTTTCAATGGTGTGGATAGATTATAGGAAGGCTTTAGATTCTGTACCACACAGTTGGCTGCTCAAAGTAATGGAAATATATAAGGTCCAAACTAAAGTAAGCAAACTACTCACAAATTTGATAGCAGGCTGGGTGACTAAGCTGAAAATAGCAGTGGCCCATAGTAATAACCGAATAAATAATATAAGGGGTCTATACCAAGAAGATTGCCTTAGCCCATTGTGGTTTTGTATGGTGCTGTTCCCATTAAGTCGGATTCTGCGGAAGAACCAAGTGGGCTACAAACTCAATACCAAGGAAGAGGCAATCACTCTCAGCCACAACTGGTACATGGATGATCTTAAGCTATATGCAAAGAACAAACAACATTTACAAAGTATGAGTGAAATAGTGTCATCCTCTACCAAAGATATAAGCATGTCATTTGTACTTGATAAGTGTGCGGTGCTGCATGTGAACAAGGGAAAGGTGGTCCCCAGTGCCTAGAAGCTGCTGATAAAAGAAGATGAGTGCATCGGGGAAGTAGAAGCCAAAGAACAATATAAATATTTAGGTATCCAGCAGCACCTTAAAATAGCTCGAAAAGATATGAAACAAGAGCTAATAATAATGTTGAAAATGAGACTACGAAAAATATTAAAGACTCAACTTTCTGGAAAACAGAAAATCAAGGCCATCAATACTTGGGTCATACCAGCGCTGAGCTACAGCTTTGGTATATTACAGTGGTCAAATACCAGCCTACAAGATATATATCGTCTTGTAAGAACGACACTCACGCAAGAGCGGGTCCACCATCCCACACCATCCAAATCCAGACTCTATTTATCCAGGAAAGAAGGAGGACGAGGCCTCTTAAATATTGAAGAAGCGTACCACAAACAAGAATTATCCCTAAGAAAATATTTCCATTCAAAAACCACTAGTGTTTATCAGGCTATCGTTGCAATGGATTATGGTCTGACTGCACTGAACCTGAGCAAAGTGGATGAACTGAACATTGTTTCAGAAAAGGAACAACTGGCGGAATGGAAAAGCAAGGCTCTGCATGGGAAATTCTACAGCCAACTGAACGAAGCCTCCATAGACAAAGAAAGATCAGTTGAATGGCTAACAGCTGAAAGGCTAAAGGCCTGCTCTTAGTTATAGCTTCGGCATAATGCAATGGTCAAATACAAGCCTACAGGAGATGGATCGCCTTGTACGAACAACTCTCACACAAGAACGGACCCACCACACAATGTCCTCTAAAGCTCGTCTGTATTTACCTAGAAAAGAGGGAGGACGTGGTTTTCTAAATATTGAAGAAGCTTGCCGCAAACAAGAAGAGACCCTACGCCAATACTTTCTCTCAAAACAACAGGGGTTTACTTCGCCATCAAAAGGATGGACTCTGGTTTAACTGCACTTAATTTGAGCAAAGGTATAGAATCAACAATCGTATCACAAAATGAAGGACTGGCAGAATGGAAAAACAAGTCTCTGCATGGGAGATTCTATAGCCAACTGAACGAAGCCTCTATATACAAAGAAAGAACAGTTGAATGGCTAACAGCTAGAAGGCTATTCTCCGAGACAGAGGGATTCGTGGTTGCAATCCAAGATCAGATTATTGCACCAGATCATATAGGAAGCAAAAGACCTTGTGCCAAAAGACGCAACAGCACCGGATAAGTGTCGATTATGCTCGGTAGCGCTGGAATCAATACAACATATCACGGATGGATGTGGAGTGTTGGCTGGTACTGATTATTTACAGATGCACAACAATGTGGGCAAAATTTTGCATCAGGAACTGACGATAAAGTAAAACTTAATTAAAAATAAGAGCCCATACTACAAGTACCACCCAAATAGACTCCTCCAAAAAGGTCCTCTCAAGCTCTATTGGGATGAATCAATAATGACTGACCATACAGTACGCCATAATAAACTAGATATCCTCCTTATTGATGAAGCCCTGCATAGTGTTACGAAACGTCGGACATTAAATAGGTAAAAACTAATTGTTCCTTTTTTTTGTCTATCTTCTTATATATAAGAATTTGTCATTTTTACGAATTCTCAAGTCGAACATATTCAATAATATTTTCGTTGTTTTTTAGGGGGTTCCGCTGCCCCTGCCCCTCCCTAAAAGTTCTAAAAATAATTCTTATTAAATAAATCTGTAATATTGCCAGCAAAAAAGATATACGGTGTCAAAAAGTCGTGCGACTTCTCATCAATAAACCGCCAGCGCAAGACCGATCTGCGTATTCACGATTTAGAATCTATGTTCCGGCCTTCCGGAAAAAATTATTATTATATTTAAATTAAAAAATCCAAAATATTTCCAATTGATTTAATAAATTCATTTCCTTTCCAATTGATCAAATAAATTATATTCATCTATAAAATTTATTATTATGTTAA
>NW_027115323.1:1926-4263 GCF_000696795.3 Halyomorpha halys | reverse complement strand
AAATAATTCTTAATTTATATTTATCAAATAAAATATGACTTTTTACTTACAAAATATACATAGTTTCCTATATTATTAATATAACAGTGTTTTCGTTATATTTTCAATATTAATCAATCTTTTAAATATTTGTTATAATATTAAAAACGTATTTTTAAAATTTATAATGTCTCTGTTCTGATCATAGTAGCAGTAAAAACAATTTGATTTTTTCAATGAGAGCTATAAAAACATCACTACAATATATTGAAAAAAAATTAGTTCCAATTAAAAGAAAAAAATCAGTTACTGTAGGGGTTGATATGTTTTAGGAGGCTATTGGACATTTCCTTTGTTTTTCATTTATCAATAATTAAAATAATCCTGATCATGATATTTTTCCTCTTCAGAAATGGAGTAGCGGAACAGTAAATAAATTAATTTTCTGTATCTGGATGAGAAAGAATAGAAACTTAAACAACCGATTCAACTCACGTGTTTTTTTTTTTCAAAACAAAAAATAACTCACGTGTTAACTAATTGATTGTGGACGTACAACACCAACCTCTGTATATTTTCCTTCCTCTCTTCTCACCTCCTGTAGCTTACTCCTTTTTGCCTTGTTCCAGTTCCTCCAGACATCGAGGACTCGATGAGCAGTTCAGACGTGATCACCCGAGAAGGAAACAACGTCACACTTTCTTGTACTGCCAACGGATCTCCAGAACCTAACATCAAGTGGAGGAGGGACGATGGGCAGATGATCAACATCAACAAGTCATACTCGAGTAAGTTACAACTAATTTGAAACTGATTAAATCTTCCTACGTCTACCTAGGAATAATACCCTTCCATTTTTAATTAAATACCGTAAAGAAATCATATAAATTATTTATATCTCAATATTATTACTCAACATAAGTTACGTGGATTAAATAAATTAAAAAGTAGTGTTTTTTTCGGATTTAAACATCCGACATTAAAATATATACATGTAAGTTACGGACTGTCAGCTGACAGGTCCATATCAGCTTTTCGAGAACAGCTGACCGATTGTATATATATAGACGGACAGGCTCCGCAAATAGATCAGTCTTTCAGAGCACTTCAAGCGTTTCATTTCACTGGATCTATTGGACAACGAGGACGCAAAAGCACTGAAAGCAGCGGTAGTCTGCCGTGTAAAAAGAAGTATCCTTAATCAGATTCAGGCAGATGAAGAGACCTCCTGGAAGGTCATCAAAGAAAGATAAAATAAGGCATTCGGAGGAGGACAGTGGACCCCAGAGGAGGATATATTCATGACGATCAGAGAAACGAAAAAATCGAGACAGTCTAATGGTCAGTATGACGCAGAACTCCTGGCACGCTATAACAGAATTCAAGACAAATTCAGCGAGGTGTTGGAGACGATCCAAGTACAGGGTCGAATGCAATTCCTATCCACGGTACTGAAGATTCAGCTGGCAAAAGAACTGGGGAAGAAGAAAGAAATGCCGAGAGACCGCTCGTTTGTGGAATGTGCTCAAGATCTTATAGAGACAAGCGCTGGGGAGGCGGAGGCTCGAATGGAAGTGGGGGCCGTAGATTGCGTTGCAGAGTCCATTGAAGGTTTAGTCAGACGGAACAGAGATCTCTTTTATTGCGATGGCGAATTACTACCGACTACGGGGAAAACGGTCCATAGGATAAACCTGAAAACGGAAATTCCAGTTAAAAATCGGCGTTACCCGCAAGCTATGAGAGATATTATAGGAGAACAATTGGGTGAGCTTCTCAAGCAGGGTATTTCTGGCAAAGTGATTCCCCTTTTAATAGTCCTATTTGGGTGGTAGAAAATAAGCAGTGTGGACAGCGCGACAATGGGAAACCATATCGTGTAGTGGTGGACTACAGAAAATTGAATGAGGTGACTAGGTACGAGCGGTACCTCGGGTCGAGGATATCCAAGATGGCCTAGCAGGGGCGACCATTTTTAGTACTTTGGACCTGAAGAGTGGGTATCACCAGGTGCGGATGGCCGAAGAGGATGTTGCGAAAACGACCTTTTTGGTGGGAGCGGGGAACTACGAATTCGTTCGCATGCTGTTCGGACTAAAATGGGTCCCCACTCATTTTCCAGCGTCTCATGGACGAAATGCAGCGCGGACTGGGTGAATCTTATTCCCAGGTATATCTGCCCGAACACCTTTTTATTTTGATTAATCCTTTCAGACTTTAAATATTGAAGAAGCGTACCACAAACAAGAATTATCCCTAAGACAATATTTCCATTCAAAAACCACTAGTGTTTATCAGGCTATCGTTGCAATGGATTATGGTCTGACTGCACTGAACCTGAGCAAAGTGGATGAACTG
>NW_027115323.1:0-1791 GCF_000696795.3 Halyomorpha halys | reverse complement strand
CTTATTCCTTCTTCTCTTTTTTGACATTGTGCTTTCGCCAATACTTAACTTATATATATAACTTATGTGAAGTCGGGTGATGAGAATAAAAAAAATGCAAAAAGGGGGACACTGAAACAACTCTGTTTTATTTCGCCTTTTAATTCCTCTTATATACATTCTGTGTGTTTGTTTATGAGGAGAGTTAGGATTACGGCTGATATAGTGCCTGGCCATACCGTAACTCCCCCCTACCAGTTTATGAACAGGCTCATTAACTTACAAAATTCCAAACAAATCTGAGATACTCAAATGATATTAATATAATACAAAACAAAATATAACATAATGACTACAATACTTCTTACAACTATTTACTGATGTTCCTAAAACTTTGACTAAAACTGCACTTCTGATTCCACTATTTACAATTCGTCAACACACACCTGTTCTCTACACGTTCACAAAATAAAAGGATTATAAACATTAAAAAAATACTCTTTATTTGTGCTCAGAGAAGAGGATACTCCAGCGTTCTACGGTGTTCCCGATGTGGGGAACTTCAGTTGTTCAATGTGGACATTCCTTCTCTTTTTAGGTTCATTTACACTCTCTATTGTAACCACATTGTGTTCTCTTATGACAATCAACCGGAATGGTCCCTCGTACCGCTGTAGTTCCTTACTCCGATTTGTCCCCACCCGGCGGTAGACAATTGTCCCGATTTTAATCTCTCCCCTAACGTTGCTAAGGTTTAAATTCTGCCGAGCTACCCGTTTGTCTTTTTCGCGCACTATCCTCTCCCTGACTTTTCGCCATACTTTGGTTAGTGCCATTCTATTATTTACGACATCTCCCCCATCGCCAGCTGTGGCCCTATAATCCCTACGGCGCCCCTGAAGCCCAAAAAGAATTTCGAAGGGTGAATAATCAGTTATTGCGTGAATTGAGTGATTATAGGCCGCCACGTCATCGCTTCGTCGGGCTCCAACCCTTTATCTAACTGATATGCCCGTAAATGATCCCCAAGGGTGTTGTGCAGTCTCTCTATTCCTCCTCTTCCTTTGGGTTGACCCGGCATGTTTAGGTGCCATTCCACGCCTAGCGCTCTCATTTCCTCCCTGATTGCACTATTATCAAATTCCCTCCCTGCATCCGATGAAATCCTGTCGTAGAACTGGAACCACTGTCTCAGTGCTCCTAGTACCTCTTCTGCTGATTTTTACTTGACTAGATAGGACATAGCTACTTTACTAAAGAGGTCCATGGCCGTTATCCATTTATAACCCTTCCAGGGGAAGGTGTCCATTTGAAGCCCTGCAAGGGGCGAATCGTCCGTTAGTGTTTCTTCTTGTATCACTTTTGGTGGGTGCCGGTCATATTTCGTGCTAAGACACACGTCACACGCACCTATGACGTCGTGTATCGTTTTCTTCATACCCCACCTGAAGTACCTGCGTTTCAGGGCCTGCGCCGTCTCGTTCACACCTCACACATCAAGGGAAGACGAACCACAGCGTCTTCCCTTGATTATACGCCAACGTCACTTCCTTCTGCTGCTCCTCGTCCCGTATTGTATGCACCATCCTCAAGTAACGCACGAACACGCGAGTAGGGATGAAAGGCCGATTCTGGGCCAGTAAATGAGCCTTTTTGGACTTTGGACCCTCGAACCAGCCTTAACCACGTGTCCTTGGACTTTGGTCCCTAGCCTCGAACCGGCCTTAACCACTGGTCAATGAGTCATTTTGGACTTTGGACCCTAGCCTCGAACCTACCTTAACCACTAGTCACGTGATCTATGGGGGGGGG
>NW_027115322.1:83465-84442 GCF_000696795.3 Halyomorpha halys | reverse complement strand
GTGAAAACCACCTCGTGGCCCCACTATTTTCCTAAATTCCGCCAAACCTGCTCGGTAGAATTTGTTCAAATTTTACACACCACTAAACAACTTCTTAACCAACGTTTTGGCGCACTCCTGTTCTCAACAATACCCCTGCAACCACTTTAAAACACTACGAAAACTTAAACTATCTCTGCACACGTCCTCTCTACTCGGCAGTCAGTAGACAACTCCCACCCTGCAGACGACTGCTGCCCTTAACGCCTCAGCATTCTCCCTGTCGAGCAGGTGTTCGGCTGTATTCGCTTCAATTCGAGTTATTAGCTGATCACCCCCATTTAAAAAGTGATTTAAGTCCGACACCGCCTTCCTCAGGTCCTGGGCGGTTGCCGTATAGACCTTAATCCACTCTAGCGTCGTGGCATGAGCTTGCGCTAAAGAGACTTTCGGTAATGGCTCCATCTCCGCGTTGACTGCAGCTACAGGTTAGTTGTCTGCTGCTAAAGGTTCATTGGCTGCAGCAGGAAATCGGTTGGTGAAATTCTTACCTTTGGTGTTTAAAACTGTTTCTCTCACTATTCCGTTACCTGCCATAAATCAGAGAGAACAAAGAAAAGGAAAAAAAAAATTTTCTTCTGAGTAAAATTTGTTCTGTTATTCAAAGACCCCGGGTTTCGGCACCACTTAAGTATCGGCGAAAGTAAAATAACAAAAAATGTGAGAAGCAATACGATCTGACACGCTTGAAATGCTGTAAAATACTGGCTTTATTGGGTTTGGTACATATCTTTGTATACATTCGATCAGCTGTTCCCCTCAGTCAGTTGAATCAGACCGTAACTTATATATATATATCACCTTTAATGTGCCAAGCTCAGTACCTCAGGCAGCTCAGGTACCCCATACCTCTTCGGGCTTAGGTACCTGGGGTACCTCAAAGTTTTATATATTTTCTATGCTTAATGTTTTCGTATACACTTGTAAATATATATATA
>NW_027115322.1:78465-83415 GCF_000696795.3 Halyomorpha halys | reverse complement strand
AAGTATCCCAAATCAAATTCAAGCGGATGAGAATTCTGGAGCGTGATCAAGGCGAGATTAAAGAAGGCATTTGAAGAAGGACGTTGGACCCCAGAAGAGGATATATTTATGTTGATTAGGGAGACGAAGAAACTGAGATAGTATAATGGGCAGTATGCCGCGGAACTTCTGGTACGCTACTGCAGAACTTAGCGATAAACTAAGCAAAATGATGGAGACATTCCAGGTACAGGGTTGGATGCAATTCCTATCGAATGTACTAAAGATTCAGTTGGCAAAGGAGCTGGAGAACGAGGAAATGCCGAGAGAGCGTTCATTCGTTGAGTGCGCGCAGGAACTAATTGAGAATCCCGTATGGAAATAGAAGAAAGCGGATGGTTAAGAGTTGCTTATAATCGACCGAGGACTAATCCAGTTCCATCCAGAAGAAATGAATACCGTCATAGTGGGAAGGAAAGAGTAGCTATCACCGAAAGGAGGCAGATAAAATCAAGAAGCAGCGGACTCTGTCAGGACAGAAAATACCGTGGTTGAGGGAAAGTGGCCCATTGTCCAAGCACAAGGTGTTTTGAATGTGGAAATGAGGGTCACACAGTCAAACAGTGCCCATACATGTGTCAAACAGTCCGAAGAAGAGATGTGGGCCGCGGTGAACCAATGGAGATCTTCGCTCAACGGATACGGACAAGCAACCGGAGGTTTAGCAGATCATTTGGTGAATCAACGGAAATATTGGGAACGTCGGAGAGTAAAGAAGAAGTTGAAGAACCACGGAACCGAGTTAGTCAAGGGGATAGAGTAGAAACAGGAGGATGGAAACAAGGGAACAGGGGAGAATGGGGGTGAGGGACTGGAGAGAGGAAGACGCGAGCCATCTGAAGGGAATGTCGAAAGTGGGGTGACCGCACACTGCTGAATTATATCGTCAGCGAGAAGAGCGGTGGTCTCCCTATAATAGAGATAGCAGGAGGGAGGTGCCTAGTGGAAACCGGCAGATTCTACCCCATTTTGTACCTTGAAGCCCTAGAAATACTGTGTAGTGGAGATCCCAGATCCACACCAGATTCGGGAATGTCAATATGTATTAATCACCCTGGGTGGCCCTTGTGAAGTAGAGGGGGAGGTAGAGATAGGGTTGACACGGTGGGGATTTCGTAGGAAGAACTTGCAGATACATATGGTCGGAAGTATACCTAAGAAATACAAAATAATTGTGGGATTTGACCTACTAGAGAAGATGGGAGCTTGGGTTAGGAATAGCAGGGGAAAATGGAAGATTGAGTTAAGAGGAAAAATCAACAAATGTAATTTTTAGCGGAAGAACGCGGGCGCTCGGGTCGGAACAATCAATCAGGCCGAGGACAGGAGACGATCCCTTAGGAGGGAATATGAAGATATTTTTTTAAAAGAAGGAGACAAGCTTGGGGCAACCTGGAAGACAGTACATGAGATCATACTAAAAGAAGACAAGGTTACATAAGTGAAAGAGAGGAGATACCCGCAAGCGTAATCCGGGCTTCAAAGTTTAAAACACCAGAGAATAATTATTGACAGTATTTCCCCTTAAAATAGTCCATTGTGGGCAATGAAAAAGAAGAGCGAGCCTGGTGAAACTACCGAAAAGTATAGGGTAGTAATTGATTACTCGAAGCTGAGCGAGAATACCGTAGATGAGAAGTATCCGTTCCCCAGATTTGAAGGCATTTTGACAGGCTGAGCGGAGCTACGGTATTCAGCACTCAGGTATTGAAGGCTGGATATCATAAAATAAAAATGCACCCTGACGATCAACATAAGACGGCATTCACATTTGAGAGAGGCCATTACGAGTTTACAAGGATGCCGTTTGGTCTCAAAAACGCCTCATAACTTTTCAGCGTCTGATGGACAAGTTTCTGAGAGGTATTGAAGAATCCGTCGGTTATATTTACATGGATGATCTCCTAATGTCCAGTAAGGACGAAGAGGAACACGTGCAGCATTTACACAGCGTATTCCAAGGACTTAAGCAATTTGGGGTGAAATTATCGGGAGAGAAATCATCGTTGAGGCAGGAACAAATAATTTTTTTGTGCCACACGATTTCCAGAAAAGCAGTTAAACCCGATGCGGATAAAGTCAAAAATCCGGAAGACAACAGTGCCTAGGGATGTGAAGGGAGTTCGGAGGTTGCTGGGAAATTTACATTATTTCCGGAGATTTGTGCCAGAAATGGCTTAGTACCTCGTCCCACTTAACAATCTTCTGAAGAAAGGCAGAAAGGTGATCAACACTCCGCTGGTGGAAGACAATATAAAGCGGTATTCATAAATTTAGAACTGTAGTCTGCTGATCCAGAAATCTCTATATATTTGCAACATACTCTCACATGCTCATTATTTCTGGTACCAATAACTGAGCCATCCATGTATATATGTAATCATATATGATGGGGACACTAGAGATGTATGACTTTCTAGTTTTCATGATTGCTTTAATAATAGCAGAGGGAGGTTTAAACTCCCTGAAATAATGGATTTATCTTACCTTTGGTAAGACATTATTTTGTCTATACAGCTTTTCAGTGGCAGAATTATATTGCTGCCAGTAAGATGTAGTTCCTATTTTCAGGCATTTGTAAATGTAAACTTAATTGCAGCTGCATTTCTTAGCTGTGGGAGAGGATTGTCCCCACCCTGGACGGAGGTGGACTTTGGATTAATTGAAGTGCTTTGTTCTCTATTATGCTGAGCTGGGCCAGCGTTGATTCTGATGTCATTATGAGCAGTATTGCATCATATTCCATTCAACAGGTCACTTATGGTTTGTATGGAAAGGAGAGAACAGCTTGTGATATGTCCCATTTCATCCCCATCAATTATACTGCTCAGACTAACTGCATACTCTTCCAATATACTTCTACTAGAATAGACAATTATCCAGCGCAACCTCCAGGTATGTTGTAAATTCCATCCTGGCGATTTTTGTATCCTCTAGCCTCAACAATAACTCATGAAAGAAGAGCTAACATACTGTCGTAAAGACATTGATATTCACCTCGTTTGCCAGTTGATGAATTTTCCTCAGAACTCTGCTTAGTGAGAAATGGGTTGAACTTCAGAGAGATACCAGGGGCAATCCCTGTCATGTCTGTTGCTAAGAGTATTTTGAATGGCAATTATAGAATTGATAAACTTTGAGTCAATATAAATAACAAAGATTTACCCAACTGGTACTTCTCATTTTATAATATTGTAATTAAATTTTAAGGAAATAGATCTACCATAATCTCTCATTATCTTATTCTTGCTCATGTATATATAATTGTAAATATGAACTAATGAACCATGACTTTACTTTATAATTAAGAATTCCTGCATGCCACCTCATAATAATAGCATAGTAAATTGATAAACGCGATACCGTTGGAGAAGAACCCAATGATTTATTACAAATATTCATATTTAGCATGCCATAACAAGGGGGGTCTATGGTATCTAGTCCTTGAGTTAAATATATTGCATACCTTTTCAGTCCATCAGGAACCAATAGAGATACATAATACAAATAAATTATACAAATATATGAATATATAAGTATATTGTCTGCTAAAGAACATTTTAGGGGGAAATGAATGCATTACAGATGGCCATGGAACGTCTGCTTGAGAGAAATAACTCTAGAGTCGTTATCTTTGTAGATTCTTAGACAGGTGACCAGGCTCTGACTCGACTAATATAGCATTGGTGTTGGAATACCAATGGATCTCAGAACAGCTACTTCTAGGGGATCTCATCTATGCCCTTCACACTTCCAAATAGATGGCAATGAAAAAGCAGATTACCTTTCTAAAAGAAGCTCCCTTAAGTCTCAAGCAAATCTTTCCCTATAGTACAAGAGCCGGAAAGAAAAAAAGGTCATCATCACTAAAAATCTCACCCTAATTTTTGATTACTTTAATGACAACTATGTATAATTACTAGTCAAAACTGATGAGTCTGCCAAGTATAAGTAGAGGAAATAAAAAATAGCGGCTGTTTCAAAACCTTAATTTTTCATTCGGAGCTCTATATCTTCAAAACTGCCAACAACACTAGAAAATTTAAGAGAACATTATTTAAAGAGGAGTACATTTGTTGAAATATTAGCCCTAAAAGAGCTATTTACGTCCAATAGTTCTAGATATATAGCTTTTTAAAAAGCAAAATTTCTTAAAAATCTACTGAAAGATTAGTAGTTAGTTAATTTATTTTGAGAAATCTATATCTCAGAAACTATGTGACGTACAGATGTCTATAAGCGCTCAAATTAAAGCAAGTTTAATGGACTATAAAGAAGTTTATGACATTTACAACAATTAGACAACAGAGAAGTATGTCAGCGCTCAAATTAAAGCTAGTTAAATTTACTACAAAATAGTTAATTATGTTTATCTTTGTAGGAGTAGTAGTATTTATGATATTTGACAAAATAAACTCACGAAATGTTAATTTCTAGTTGTTCGTATAAAATGTTGAATTTTTGAAAAAATATATCTCTAGATCCATAAGACGCACCTATGTCTGCCAACACTCAAAATAAAGGAAATTTACTTACTACAAAGTAGTTTATGACACTTATCTTCGTAGGGGTAGTAGTTTTTATGAGATATTCACATATGAATATAAATTTGTTCGAACAACTATACATCAATTTATTTTAGCAAATTTCATGTAAACTATTACTCCTAAGAAGATAAACATCAAAAACCACTTTATAGCTCATTAAACTAGCTTTAATTTGAGTGCTAATAGATATCTGTACGTAAAATGGTTTTTGAGATATAAATTCTTCAAAACTAACGCCTGTTGAACAGATTCCATACTTAGGACTCTTGACAAGAGACTTACTTGGAATCCACACACAAGACTGAAACGACAAGAAACTGCTCGTAGATTCCGATTGCAACAACACTTACTTGACAAACGCTCT
>NW_027115322.1:77049-77730 GCF_000696795.3 Halyomorpha halys | reverse complement strand
CTTTAAATGACGTTCTCTTAGGTTTTCTTGTGTTGTTCCTACTTTTTAAGATATTGAGCTCCGAATGAAAAATTAGTTTTTTTATCGCTTTGAAACAGCCGCCATTTTTTATCCCTCCTACCTATACTTGGCAGACTCATCGATTTTGACTATTAATTATACATAGTTTTCATTAAAGTAATCAAAAATTGGGGTGAGATAACTGCCTGTCTCCTCTTGGGCTCTTGTACTACTATCATTAGGTCTACCAGAAGAACAATCAAGGCAAATAAATAACTTGTAGTTCGTCAGAAGCATAAGAGAGTTGTGGTAGGTAAATTATGGGCACTCTTGTTGTTAAGCCGAATCCTTCCAGAAAACAAAATATTGCCTGTTGTCCAGAATACAGACTGGAGATGAATTTCTTTCAAAGCATTTTTTCCGAATCAGTGTCTTTGATACTCCTCTCTGCAAAATTTGCCAGCTTGAAGAAATGATGGAAGCACATCTAAACCCTTGTTCATTGCAACAGGACATTAGGTAAAATTTCACTCAAGATGAGACTATCTGGGTGGAAAGATCCAGACTATGTTGGGCTGCCCGAACACAGATGGGTGAAGTGCCTCATATTTTGATATAATTTAAAAAATCTCCAAATAAATGGAAGAAGGAGTAGTAGTATTTATGATATTTGACAAAATA
>NW_027115322.1:74355-76959 GCF_000696795.3 Halyomorpha halys | reverse complement strand
TTATTAATTAAAAATCCTTTTAACACTATTTTTTTTTCAAAAGTATTTGGCTGCTTAATGTTAACTGTCAAGATCTAAATGAATTGTAATATTTTATTAATCATTTACTTTTTAAATTGTATTTAAATATTTCTAACAAAAATTTATAAAGATATTTATTCAATTTAGCTTATTGTTGTAACTTTTATTTTAGGCCATATTGAAGCAGATACAAAGATATCATCTGAAAAATCCATCAAGCTTTATTCACTTCAAAAATATGCTAACTATAGTGTTCAGTTGTTAGCATTCACTAATGCTGGAGATGGCATGAGAAGTCTTCCCATTTATTGTTGTACTGATGAGGATGGTATGATTTTGAATTTCTTTTGAAGTAAACAATCTTCAAGCTGAATTTTTTATATCGTATTACTTTGTGGTACTTAGGTTTTATTTTAATTTTTTATTTTTAGTTCCAGGTTCTCCAGCTAACATAAAAGTTCTTTCTAATTCTTTGAGTTCTTTAACCGTTAGTTGGATAACTCCTACCAAACCTAATGGAGAAATAACTGGTTATTGGGTTTATTGGAGGGCATTGGAAAATGGAAAGAAAAAAAATCCGGACAAGAAATATATTATTTCAATGGTGACACATTACCAAATTCAACATTTAAGCTATTCTGGTACATATGAGTTATGGGTTACTGCATGTACAAAAAAAGGAGAGGGTGAAAGCACTCGTGTGGTATATGCTACTCCTTCAAACAAAGGTGATCAATTTTAAATGTGTTATTTATACACATACTTTGGTTCATCATTGAGTTTTATATTAAAAAATTGATAGTGTACTCATCTATTATGCTTACTAACCAAAATATAGACTAATTTTTATTGTGATGCAACATCTTCATCCACCATTCTTAACAGAAGTTATCCTGATATTGTTATTCTAAGAACTATAGTAGGAATTTACTTTAAAATTGTATAAACATTCCATACAACAAACAAAATATTGGAAGATTATTGATTGACCGTGTGTATAGATGAATGGAATATGGTCCGGGTGCGGTAAAAAAAAAAAACTCAAATAGTAGAATTATACTATTTTATTGAGCCAACGTTTCGCCCCACGTTGCAGGGCTTCGTCAGGGCTGTTTTGACGCCAGTCAAAAACAAATCAATTTTTACAAAATATGTGTATGAACAAGTATTAACGTCACAATAAGAGGAATTAAATGGTACAAATCGAAATAAATTATTTTAAAAAAGGTAACACTATCGCACTGTGGCTCCAACATTGCTTCTGAACCTGCAACATGCCACAGCTCTCATTGTGGATTTCATAATCCTATTTGAGTATTTGGTGCCCTTACAATTTAATCTTGATAATTCTCCTCTGTTTGATCTCAATTTTTGAATAACCTGTGTCTTTCTATGATTCTGTCTTTTCTATTAAATTCTGTTTGAAATTTTTCCTGATATATATTTCTTTGTTCACTTGCTAACAACCAGTTTCTTTAGCCTTATAAAATTCTGTTGGGAATTTCTCATCCTGTCATATTTCAGTCTGTATTAACTTATCAACCAGTAGTTTTTGTGATTTTATATAAATGAACAGTTGTACTGGGTGAAAGGTGCTAAACAATAAATTTAGTAATTGTTTTTATCTAATTGATATAAAACTAAAGGATTATCTCCACTATTTTGAAAACTAAGAGTTTTTAAAACTTCCAAGAATAGTCCTGATTGCCAGGACATTTGAATTACTTGTTCTTTAGATAATAATGGTATTTTTAAAAATTTTATTTAAGAAAATCTATTAACTTTCTTAACGGTTTTTAGATCCCACAATTATTGGTCATTGATTGAGTTAGTGTGACTTTTAATTATTGATGAAATCAAATAATTATCTGAACACATCTACCATTTAAAAAGGTCTGCCACTTAATTAAAAAAAGTTTTCTGGATTTTATTTACATATCCCTCACTTAATTTAAGAGTTGGTTATATTGCCTAAGACAGTTGCAAACTGTTCAAATTTTTGTCAGTAAATTTTTATAAATTCTCTATTAATGAAAGATGAAGGTTCTTAGGAATACTGGAAAATCTGTTGAAATAAACAAGGCTAACATTGGCCAATGGTAAAATAATATGGGGGAGTAAATCTAAGAATCTAGAGTGAGTGCTTTTGAAAGAGGAATAAAGAGATGTTTCTTTGTTTAACTGAACGATGATTGTCTGGGTGAAACTCTAATAAATGTTGTTTTGTGCTTAATTGCTCCCAGAACAATTTACTCTAGCTTCAAAACAACTCCAGGCTCGAAAGACATGCTGCTGACTGTTGGTGTCAGTGGAATGTCTATGGAATGGAATCTTTTTTCGAGTTGGAACAATAGTTTTACATTTGAAAATTTAAAAATGCATGAGTTTCGATTGTTTCAATGACGATTTTTTAAAAATCATTTTATTGTATTTAAATATTTCATATAATTATATATTCCTCATTCTGTATTATATGTTCCTTACAAATTTGTATTAAATTAATATATATACATCACTAATCTAGTAATCGCGAAGCATTGCTGAGTCTGCTAGCAACCTATAAAATTTGGTTTCATGGGCCTG
>NW_027115322.1:71575-74305 GCF_000696795.3 Halyomorpha halys | reverse complement strand
AGGATTGTTCGTAAACTGGTGGGGGGGAGTTACGGTATGAGTCAGCTGTTATTTCGATGTCAGCTGACTGAGGGGATCAGCTGATCGAGGGTATATAAGAGATATAGTGAAACACAATAAAGTCAGTATTTTACAGCAGTTCAAGCGAGTTAGATCTTATTCCGGAGTTGCTGGACAAGAACGACGCGATTTTTCTGAAGGCAGCACTCATAAGCCGGGTCAAGCGAAGTGTCTTAAATATATTAAGGCAGACGAGGAAACAGCATGGTCAGTAGTGAAGGAAAGATAAAAGAAGGCCTATGGAGGAGGCAGATGGTCCCCGGAGGAAGACATTTTCTACATGCTGCAGGAGAGGAGAAAGCATGGGCAGTCTAACGGACGGCACTTAGCCACTCTGTTAGGACAGTTTGATCTGAACACAGAAAAGATGAGAGAGACTCTTGCAGCGGATGTTGTCAGTTGGAAGATGAATCTTATCGACTCCATAATGAAGGTGCAACTAGTTAAGGAGACGAATAAAAGAGATTAACCACGGGACCGCACTTTCGTGGAATGTGCTCAAGACATGATCGACGCGAGCGCTAGAGAGGAGGATGCAAGCATGGATGTCGATGATGGAGGATGGAACAGAGTACCGTACCACCGCACAAGGAATCCATCAACACCATGGAAGAGAAGAGAACCCAGGGATAGTGCCGGGACCATCCTGTGCCGGGAGGCGCTGAGGAAGCTGAGTGGCGGTGAGTGGAAACTCCAGAAAGATGTTCACGTATGTCATTGTCAATTAATCACTCTGGGTGGGCCCTGTAGAGTAGAAGGGGAGGCGGACATTTATTTACGGGAATGGGGAATCGAAGAAGGGGTGTTGAGGGTTCGCATCGTGGAGAAAATGCACCGTGAATATCAGGCTATTATAGGATGCGATCTATTAGGAAAGGCAAGTGCGGGGATTAGGAATAACAAGGGCCTATGGACGATTCGGTTGGGGAAGAGGAGATATCGGTGTCGCGAGCTTCGAATGGGAGAAGCCAACGGATAGGTGCGATCCAAGGAGAGGGGAGGAATTGGAGACGGGAAATAAAGGACAAATATGCAGATATTTTCTTCAAGGAGGGAGAGTAACTGGGGGCGACTGGACAAACAATGCACCAAATCCCCCTGAAACAAGATAAAATTACTTACGTAAAAGAGAGAAGGTACGTTCCACCTGCGCTTAGACAGCATATTCGGGAAGAGTTAGATAACCTGAAAAAACAGGGTATCATCGTAGATAGTACCTCTCCATACAACAGCCCCCTATGGGCAGTACGGAAGAAGGACACGCCGGGAGACAAGGGAGAAAAATATAGGGTAGTAATTGATTACCGGGGCCTTAATGAGAACAAGGTAGACGAGAGATACCCGATATCGCGACTAGTAGATATCTTAGATAGACTGGGTAGAGCAACGATCTTTAGTACTTTAGATCTGAAGGCCGAATACCACCAAATCAAGATGCACCCGGAGGATCAGCACAAGACAGCTTTTACATTCGAAAGGGGTCATTACGAATTTACGAGGATGCCCTTCGGACTGAATAATGCCCCAATTCCGTTCCAACGATTGATGGACGAATTCTTACGGGGAATCGACGAGTCCATGTGCCAGGTATACATGGACGACCTGCTCGTTTTTAGCAAAACGGAGGAAGATCATGTGTCCCACTTGCGCAAGGTGTTCGAACAGGTCCGGAAATTTGGGTTAAAGTTATCGTGCGAGAAATCAATATTGGGTAGAAACCAGATAAATTTTTTAGGACACACAATATCGGAACAGGGAGTCAGACCAGACGCAAATAAGGTAGAAGCGATCAGGAAAATGGCGATTCCAACGGATGTTAAGAGAATCAGGAGATTGTTGGGCGCTCTGAATTACTATAGACGCTTCTTACCGGCGATGGCCAGGTATCTACCCATGAACAACCTTCTGAAAAAGGAAAATAGGGCGCAGGTGACGCCCGATATGGTGGAAAACATTAGAAAATGCATGGAGGCGCTTCAGAAGGAACCTGTGTTGACATTCTCGGACTTTGAACGTACATTTAACTACGGACGCAAGTGAGTACGCGTTGGGGGCGGTACTGTCGCAGGTTTGCGAGGGTGGAGAGCGACCGGTGGCGTACGCTAGCTGTCGGTTAACAGATGCAGAGACAAGGTACAGCGCACTTGAGCGAGAAATGTTAGGTATTGTGTGGGCGGTAGAACATTTTCGCCCCTATGTTTTTGGGAGGAAATTCCGGGTACATACAGATCTCAGACCGCTTCAATGGGTTGGGAAGCTTAAAGAGTTCTCAGCTAGGGTCACCAGATGGAAAGAACTGCTCAACCAGTACAACATTGTAATCCAGTACAAACCAGGAAAAGAAATTGTAGTCGCTGATTGGTTATCCCGCGCGATCACAGTAAATGGAATAGGCGAGGAACAACCACAGACGTCAGGGACAAAAAGTATCCGATTCCCTGGTATCCGATGCTGGGCGGGGCAACAGTATTCAGCACATTGGACTTAAAGGCCGGATATCATCAAATCAAAATATACCCTAAAGATTAACATAAGACGGCATTCACATTCGACAGAGGCCACTATGATTTACAAGGATGATGTAGCAAAATTTAAAGTAACTTGTAAAAAGTTATATTTACAGACTGTGTAGTATAAATCTTAATACCTAACTCCCTCTGTCAACAACTC
>NW_027115322.1:67890-69100 GCF_000696795.3 Halyomorpha halys | reverse complement strand
CGTTGTGATTGACTACCGGAAGTTGAACGAGAACACGGTAGACGAAAGGTACCCCATTCCCCGTTTAGAGGACATCCTGGATAGACTCGGGGGATCAACTATCTTCAGCACCCTCGATCTGAACGCGGGATACCATCAGATTAAAATTCATCCCAAAGACCAGGCGAAGACGGCATTTTCATTCGAACGGGGGCACTATGAATTTACTAGGATGCCTTTTGGACTAAAGAAACGTTCCAACGGTTAATGGACCGTTCTTCTACCTTCTTTCCTTTTTTTTTGATTTTACAACCCGCCATCTCGTATCTTATATATATATAGATATATAGATACTAGCTGGGACCAGAAAGGTAGACACACATGGGCACACTAAAATTCCCCGTTAAGGCGATGACCTCAATCGACCTAGACAGCCGTTATCTCACACCTGCCCATCCCTCGACGAGGCCTTATCTCGGGAAATAGAAAGCTAAGTGGTTGGGGGAGGGGAGAGCAAAGAAAAGCCGACTCCACAAGGAACCGAAAGGCAATTGACCTGGCCACCCCCTCTATACTATAAGTTAAAGAGAGGGGGAGCTGGACTGGGCCAGTGAGAAGACAAGGATCGGAAGTGGGGATGAATGAGAAGTAGAGGGGAGAAAGGGAGTAAAAAGATGCAGTGGTAGAGGCGAAGATATAAGTTTGAGGGAGAAAGGATTCAAGATCAGTTGGAGAGAGTCGAGGAGAGAACACAGTTTTGAGAGAGTTGAGGACAGTTGGAAGAGGAGAGGGTGCAGGGAGAGTAGGAAGAAGTCACAGCTCGAGGGATTCGAGAGGCCGCCAAGCGAGAGCCAGCCGCGGAATAAGGACGCGCCGTAACGACTACTGCCAAGCTGACAGATCTTTCAGTTGTATTTTGAATGGCAATTATAGAATTGATAAACTCAGAGTCTATATAAATCAACAAAAATCCCAACTGATACTTCTCAATTCATAATATTGTAAATAAGCTTTAAGGAAATAGATCTACCATGCTCTCTCATAATCTTATTCTTGCTCATGTAGAAGAGAGAGAAATACTTTATTTATTCATCTATGCTGCCTAAATACATTAGGTTGCTATCTCACTTAGCATACTTATCAATCCGTAATCGGACATATTTACATTACACATACATAGTATAATCATAAAAAAAAGATATACAATAATAGGATATAATAAACAATTTTT
>NW_027115322.1:60250-65580 GCF_000696795.3 Halyomorpha halys | reverse complement strand
GTGGTGCCGGCGTGTTATAAGGAGGGAGTTGTTGGGGCATTTTTCCAGCACATGCGCTGGTGTTTCAGACTCTCTGCCGCATTTGCGACAGAGGGACCCAACTTGTCCTTGCTGTTCACTGGCTCCTGGGACTCCACGCAGGGGTGCGTAATTGATATTAAGTTTCAGGGCGTTCGCCCATTCTGACCCCGAGAGTGCCTGCTTGTCGCATACATATCTATTAGCTTTCGGGGTCTCTTTGAAATGGCGAACACCGATACCCTGCCATCTGCAACTGGTCCATTCTTCGAAAGCCTCCTCACGTAACGACTGTCGTAGAGCTCTCACACTTTGGTTGCCCCTATCCACCCCAAGTCTATCAGCACATGCCGCGATTTCGGTTTCGTAACTATATATAGACTGAAATAGGGCATCCGGAACATTCGACAGTCGCTGGGCAATGAACCAATGCTGTAGTGGAGCTTCCCATTGACAGCGGATCAGACCCAGTCCTCGATATCTCCTGGGTGCGTACAGCATCGCCGATGAGGTGTTAGCGGGGAGCCCGATGATGGCCTTGATACTCCTGCGGATATTGGTATCAATGCCCTCCAATACCGCAGGACGTATCTTTGTAAGGGGAGCAGTCTGAAGAAGGTGAACAAGGCCCGGGAACAAGTACTGGTTGACAACATTGATCTTTTGTTCCGGTTTGAGGAGGCATGAGCTCACCAACTTATCTAGGTTATTATTTAATTTTGTCACCACCTCTTCTCCGAATATTATCTCTCCCGAGAATGTACATCCAAGATATTTGATGGTGTCCTCGGCTTTTGCCGTTTGGATGACCACTGTATTCTCAAGGGAGAGCAGCTCTCCTTTCTCCAACACGATACCCACACTTTTCTTTGCGTTAATTGCCAAACCAATCTCCGCGAGCAGCCTCTGTACACCATTTATTATTCTTTCTGCAGACCCCTGTCGCGCGCCGTTGCAGCCTGATCGTCCGCGAACCCTGTGAGGACCACGCTCTCTTGGTCACTTTTCAGGTCATATCCAAACTTATTGGCAAACTCCTGATCACAGAGCTCGCGGTACAAATGATCGATTGCTAGGTTCAACAGGGAAGGCGACAAGGGCCCTCTCTGAGGCACCTTCCGCAAGACACTGATCTGGCTAGTCGTGTTTGTTCCAATCGTGATCTTTATTTTATTTGTGGTTAGGAGAGCAGCAATCACATTTGTAAGGTCGGATGACACACCTCGAGCTCACTATGTGACCGTGACCAACGTTGTCAAAAGCCCCAACGACGTCCAGGAAAACCACCGCGCAATCTTTTTTCCTTCTTTTGGCGTCTTTTATGGTCGCGTCGATGATTCTAGCGCTTACATGTGTTCCCGGGAGACCCTTGATGAAGCCCCTTTGACTTTTGCTAAAGGTGACCTGTTTTCTCAATTCGATATCCAGAACTTTTCGATGATTCGGCGCACATTAATAATAATAATTGTAAATATAAACAAATGAACCAAGACTTCCTGCATGCCACCTCATAATAATAGCATTGTAAATTGATAAACGCGATACTGTTGGAGAAGAACTCCAATGATTTATTACAAATATTCATATTTAGCATGCCATAGCTTTGGGGGTCTATGGTATCTAGTCCTTGAGTTAAATATATTGCATACCTTTTCAGTCAGTTCCTATCAGGAACCAATTGAGATACATAATACAAATAAATTAAATACATAATACAAATATATAAATACATAATATAAATGCATAAATATATGGATAAATAAATATAAAGCTGTCGTGGGAAGCCCTGTCCATCCTTAGAACCACTGACATGTATGTTTCTTGCCGTGTACATGTTGCCCATGTACATGTACATGGCAAGAAACTGTTTGGGGATGAAGAGATCAGAAGGAATGAAACCATTTTACAATACTGTTTGATAGGGAGAGGTTTTAGAATTTGGAAAGGAGGATATTATGATTGACAGAGTCGAAGGCTTGTGAAAAATCAAAATTGGGATTTTGAACATTTGGACATCAACAAGGAACATTTGGAGGTCTTGGGTAATATTCAACAAAGCTGATTAGGTGGCATGTCGAGATCAGAAGCCAGGGCTATTATTTTGTGGGGTTTTGATAGATTGCAGAAAATGGAGATAGGTCTCAAATCGTAGTTTTGGGAGGGAACATGGACTTTATTCATTGGACCGACTAAGACTTTTTTTCCAAGCTAAACAAAAAATCGAGTTTTGGAGTGAAAAATTTTAAATGCGCAAAAGGATAGGAAAGATAACCGGAAGGCATAGTTTGATTATTTTAACAGGAATTTGGTCGGGACCATAGTCGCTAGTTCTGGATTTTAATGCAGAGGAGAGTAGATTTTCATAAGAAATATTTATGAAAAAGAAATTTTCAGGGTCAAAATGAGTTTGTGGAATGGCGTATGTGGGCAAGTGTGACAGGGGTAGAGGATTGGCAAAGAATTAATTTAGTTTTTCCGGAGAAACAGGATAAGTACAGGATTTGGAATTCACTATAGATAGGTTTTTAAGGATTTTCCATCGGGACATAGGATCAGGGGCTTAAGATAAGGAAGTGTGGAAAACAGTGCTTTGGCTTAGTGTATGGAAGATTGGGTGAGGTTTCTTAAAAATGAATAAGAGTAGCTTTCAGAGATTCTAGTTCGCCTAAAACGTCTTCTGGCTGCATCCCTTCTTCTTTTCACTATTCTTTATTCTTTACCCTTAATTCTTTTGATTTTTGAACTAATCTAGGGGGTCAGGGAAGTTTGAAAGTAGAGGTCTTGAGAGGTGTATAGTAATTTAGGAAAGTAGTGAGATTAGTGGATAGGCGTTTTACCATTTCATCAATGGAGGAAGAGGAATAATATAGGTTAGAGAGATTGGGATAGTGAATTGAGAAAAGGATTAAGTTTATTAGGTGTTAGGGAGTCAAAGTTCTGCCAGGAGATTTGTTTAGAAATTAGTTTAGGAATGGGAATGTTGTAGAAAATCTGAATGAGATCATGATTTGAGAGGAAATCCACTTTATTCTAAGAGGAAGATATTAAGTTTTGGGCATGTACTAGTGAAATGAGTATGATGGGTATGCTGAAAAGGAATGATACACAGGTTTAAGGAATGGAAGATGAATATAGAGAAATGGAAGAGAATGTAAATATTATAGAATACAAATTAACTAACTTTATCCATTTTATTGAAAAAAGTTGAGATAAAAATTATAAATTAGATATAGTGGGAAGTAAATTTGCTTATTCCATCCTTCTGATTTCTTAACAACACTAAGTACAGGAGAAACTAATGGTGTCACAACCATTTCTTACTGTTATATATTATCATTTAGATTATAAATAGTTTAACGAGAATCTTAATCCAGAGTTTTCAGAAAATAAGGTATAATTACTATTTGATAATAATTATCCTAAATAAAAAGTAAAAGAAGACATCCTTTCTTCCTACTTATATGAGTATAAAATATAATATTAATGAGAAAGTAATTATATTTTATTAATTTTATAATGCTCTTTTTACAGGACTTAAACCAACATAACATTTTTCTATTTATGAATTCAGAACAGCTAGGGAAATGTGATATAGGTTTATTAATGCAGTGGCTTAGTGTAATGTTTTTAAATGGTATATAATCTTTTTTTTATAAATTATTCAATCATTAATTTAATTTCATAATACATGTAAGAGATCTAGTTCCAAAGATCACTTCTATTTTTTTTTAAATATACAATTAATAATTGTTACATACTTGGTTTAAAGTAAAGTACCACTGAAGTTATTTGATGACTAGACATAAATTTACTCGAGCCATAAATAATTTTAATAGTAAAAGTTTTTCTGATTTACTTACAAATTAGAATACAAACTTAAAATATAATTTACCAGGAGGATACTCCATCATGTTTTCAAAATATATTTTATACCCTTGAATTTTCCCATTTTGATAATTAAGATGTGGAGGCTCCCACATGATTAGTATACTTTGTGACCCTTCTGCTCTACATTGAATCTGTTGTGGTGGTGATGAAGGCACTAAAAAAAAAGTAAATAATTTTGGTGTTAGACTAACTGACTTTATATATCAACTAGAAAAGGGCAGAAAGTACTTTCGAGTAAGAAGTATCCAATATTTTATTCAAATACACCAACTGTTGCAGAGTACTTAAGCTACAATTTCAATTTATGATTGATAAAACTCAATTGTGAGTACTTTCTACTTTACTCAGATTTTTTTTTACTGTAAGTATTTTACACAGTGATTGAGTAGTTTATTAAACAAGAATACAAGAGCAGAATTTATTATCAATATTAAATATAATATACTTGTTTCTTGTACAAGATGATGAGAGAGAAAAAATTATGAATAGATATAGAATTGATAAGATGTATTTATGGTCTAATGACATGAGCATTCTTAATAATTACAGAGTTAATGTATTAAAAGTTCTCAGATTTTTTCAACGATGAGGTTTATTTATTGTTTATAGAAATAATAAACTATAGGGTAATATTCTGAAATGTTTTAATCATATATTTTCGAAAACTAAAACATTCCATAACTTCTCTTGGACACTATACTGTCATCAACTCTACTTCAGTATACTATAACATACATAATTGGGAGATTTAATTATGTCAATATCATGATTTTCCTGTACATCTAGAAAATAAACCACTTGTTCTAATCCTTCCTAGGTGCAGTTTTGTCTAAATGCAGCACTGCAGATTGCTTGCATAGGTGAACTATCATAAATTATTTGGATTCCTAATAACTGGTAGACATTAATTTCTAATTTTTAAAAATGATTAACTGTACGTAAGGAATAAGTTACTTGGGGCACCTAGCGCACCTCATTGTATTTAATGCCCACTGCAGGGGGAGGAGGTAGTACTCTCAGTTCTTTTTAAGAACCCCCATTTTCGTGAGAAACAAAAATGAACCCCAACAACATTTTTATTCTTTTTCAGGAGAGGAGGATTTGTACTCATCAGATTTTGGAAGGGCCAGTAATGGAACTGCCCCAGGTGAGCACTCGAAGCTCACTTGCCACAATTGGGGGAAGATATCATCATCCCTCATATCTTCCCCTAAAATGACTAAAATATTATATAGGGATTTTAAAATAGGAATATCAATATTTTATTTTGATAATTACATATTTTTTTCGATATTTTACATTGTAGTAATATCGATATGGAATATAAACAACAATATTCCGATATGATTTTATTGAAATATCGATATTTAGTTTAAAAAGATTGGAAAATTTTATAGAATAATTAAAAATGGAATATCGATATT
>NW_027115322.1:58183-59339 GCF_000696795.3 Halyomorpha halys | reverse complement strand
AATATCGATATTTTATTTTGAAAAATACATAATTATTTCAATATTTTGTATTGTTGTAATATCGATATGAAATATAAGCAACAATATTCCGATATTATTTTAGCGCAATATCGATATTTTGTTTAAAAAGATTAGAAAATTGTATAGAATAATGAAAAACGGAATATCGATATTTTATGTTGATAAATACATATTTATTTCGGTATTCTCTATACTTTTATTATTGATATGGAATATGCGCAACAATATTCTGATATTATTATATTGAAATATCGATATTTATTTAAAATGACTAGAAAATTTTATAGAATAATTAAATATGGAATATCGATATTTTATTTTAATAAATACATATTTGTTTAGATATTTTGTATTATTGTAATATCATTAAGGTATATAAGACCAATGTTCCGATATTATTTTAACGAAATTTCGATATATTGTTCAAAATGACTAAAATATCATATAGAGATTTTAAAACAGAAATATCCTTATTTTATTTTGAAAAATACATATTTATTTCGATATTTTGTAATGTTGTAATATCGATATGAAATATAAGCAACAATATTCCGATATTATTTTATCGAAATATCGATATTTTTATTTTAAAAGACTAGAATATTTTATAGAATAATAAAAATGGAATATCGATATTTTATGTTGATAAATACATATTTATTTCGGTATTTTCTATACTTTTAATATCGATATGGAACATTAGCATCAATATTCTAATATTAAATTATCGAAATATCGGTATTTTGTTGAAAATGACTAGTAAATTGTATAGAGATTTTAAAATAGGAATATCGATATTTTATTTTCATAAGTACATATTTTTTTCGATATTTTAAACAGTTGCAATATCGATATGGATTATGAGTAACAATATTCCGATATTTTATCGAAATATCGATATTTTCTTGAAAATGACTAAAATATCATATAGGGATTTTAAAACAGAAATATCGATATTTTATTTTGAAAAATACATATTTATTTCGATATTTTGTATTGTTGAAATATATATATGGAAGATAAGCAACAATATTCCGATATTATTTTATCGCAATATCGATATTTTTTTTTAAAAGGCCCGAAAATTTTAGAGAATAATTAAAAATGGAATATCGATATTTTATGTTGATAAATA
>NW_027115322.1:51964-52707 GCF_000696795.3 Halyomorpha halys | reverse complement strand
AATATCGATATTTTATTTTGAAAAATACATAATTATTTCAATATTTTGTATTGTTGTAATATCGATATGAAATATAAGCAACAATATTCCGATATTATTTTAGCGCAATATCGATATTTTTTTTAAAATGACTAGAAAATTTTATAGAATAATTAAAAATGGAATATCGATAATTTATGTTAATAAATACATATTTGTTTCGATATTTTGTATTATTGTAATACCATTTAGGTATATAAGAACAATGTTCCGACACTATTATAACGAAATATCGATATATTGTTTAAAGTGACTAAAATATCATATAGAGATTTTAAAACAGAAATATCGATATTTTAATTATGAAAAATACATATTTATTTCGATATTTTGTATTGTTGTAATATCGATATGAAATATAAGCAACAATATTCCTATATTATTTTATGGCAATATCGATATTTTTTTTTAAAAGACTCGAACATTTTGTAGAATAATTAAAAATGGAACATCGATATTTTATGTTGATAAATAGATATTTATTTCGGTATTTTCTATACTTTTAATATCGATATGGAATATAAGCATCAATATTCTAATATTAAATTATCGATATATTGGTATTTTGTTGAAAATGACTAGCAAATTGTATAGAGATTTGAAAATAGGAATATCGATATTTTATTTTGAAAAATACATAATTATTTCAATATTTTGTATTGTTGTAATATCGATATGAAATATAAGCAACAATATTCCGATAT
>NW_027115322.1:45484-47430 GCF_000696795.3 Halyomorpha halys | reverse complement strand
ATATTTTATGTTGATAAATACATATTTATTTCGGTATTTTCTATACTTTTATTATCGATATTGGATATAAGCAACAATATTCTAATATTAAATTATCGAAATATCGGTATTTTGTTGAAAATGACTAGTAAATTGTATAGAGATTTTAAAATAGGAATATTGCTATTTTAATTTTAATAAGTACATATTTTTTTCTCGATATTTTGCTATATCGATATAGAATATGAGTAACAATATTCCGATAATATTTTATCAAATATCGATATTTTCTTGAAAATGACTAAAATATCATATAGAATATTTAAAAATGGAATATCTATATTTTATTTTAAAAATGACTAAAATATCATATAGAGATTTTAAAAGATAAATATCGATATTTTATTTTGAAAAATACATATTCATTTCGATATTTTGTATAGTTGTAATATTGATATGGAATATAAGCAACAATATTCCGATATTATTTTATCGAAATATCGATATTTTTATTTTAAAAGACTAGAATATTTTATTGAATATTAAAAATGGAATATCGATATTTTATGTTGATAAATACATATTTATTTCGGTATTTTCTATACTTTTAATATCGATATGGAACATAAGCATCAATATTCTAATATTAAATTATCGAAAAATCAGTATTTCGTTGAAAATGACTAGTAAATTGTATAGAGATTTTAAAATAGGAATATCGATATTTTATTTTCATAAGTACATATTTTTTTCAATATTTTAAACAGTTGGAACATCGATATGGAATATGGGTAACAATATTCCGATAATATTTTATCGAAATATTGATATTTTCTTGAAAATGACTAAAATGTCATATAGATTTTTTATAACAGGAATATCGATATTTTAGTTTGATAAATACATATTTATTTTATTATACATATTAGTTGTAATATTAAGTTATACAAAACTTACTTAATATCGATATGTTATATAAGAATAATATTCCGATAATATTTTATCGAAATATCGATAGTTTGTTGAAAATGACTAAAATATCACATAGAGATTTTAAAACAGGAATATCGATATTTTATTTTGATAAATACATATTTATTTCGATATTTTCTATTGCTGTAATATCGATATGAAAGTATTTGCAACAATATTCCGATTTTATTTTATCGAAATATCGATATTTTATTTTGATATATACATATTTATTTCGATATTTTGTATTGTTGTAATATCGATATGGTATATAAGCAAAAATATTACGATATTATTTTATCGTAATATCGATATTTTGTTTAAAAATATTGGATAATTGTATAGATAATTTAAAAATGAAATATCGATATTTTATTATCATAATTACATATTTATTTCGATAGGTTGTAGTAGTATTTTAATATTAATATGGAATATAAGCAACAATATTCCGATATTATTTTATCAAAATATCGTTATTTTGTATAACAAGACAAGAAAATTGTGTAGAGATTTCAATATAGGAATATCGATATTTTATTTTGTTAATTTCATATTTATTTCTATATTTTACATAGTTGTAATATCGATATGGAATATAAGCATCAATATTCCGATATTATTTTATCGAAATATCGATATTTTGTTTAAAAATACTAGAAAATTGTGTATAGATTTTTTAATAGGAATATCGACATTTTGTATGTTGTAATATCGATATGCAATATAAGCGACAATATACCGATATTGTTTTATCAAAATATCGATGTTTTGTTTAAAAAGACTAAAGAATTGTATACAAAATTTAAAAATGGAATATCAATATTTTATTTTGATAATTACATATTTATTTCGATATTTATCATTATTGCAATATTGATATCGAATATTTGCAACAATACTCCGATATAATTTTATGGAAATATCGATGATTTTTTTAATATGTATTTTATACTTACTCAAATACATAAGTAATAAGTAGGGATATTACACAG
>NW_027115322.1:41773-43259 GCF_000696795.3 Halyomorpha halys | reverse complement strand
GTATTGGCACACATTTAATTATGTGCATATTTTATAAATTTGAACCCGATGGCACTAATATTTTATCAAACCATTGGAATCTATGACTGCCTGTGATCTTGGCATTGATGAAACAAGATTTGGTGTTACTTCTTGACCAATTTTACGCAATTGCTCAGACAAAGTTTCCTTTATTATTATGAGAGATAGTTGACCGTGGATGATAAATGAGGAGAAGATGGTTGGGGGTGCGGTCAATGAAACACAAATAATTATGATTAACTTATTTTAATGTGCCGACGTTTCGGCTAGAGTTTCTAGCCTTCTTCAGGGCTGTTCGCTGAAAGGTTGAGCGCTTAATGTTTAAAATTTCCTTTACCACATTTTTTGAAGAAATTTAATTCTTTCTCATTTTTGGTTCCTATAGTTAACATTTTATGTTCTATAGCATTAATGTCTGGAGACTGTGGCAGCATTTTAAGTAACATTGTACAACATCCACTCTTTCGTTGTGTTTGCCGTGTACTTTGGATCATTGTCTTGGAAAATAAAAGTATCTTTTATTCTCAGCTTTTTGGCATCATTTTTTTAAATTATGCCACAAAATGTTGACATATTTTTTTGCAATCACAATACCCTTTATAAAGTTACCTGTACCATTCCACGACATGCAGCCCTAAACTTTCCATATTAGTTGTGGAAAATATCTTAATCCTATTGAGATTTATAGAACAAGAAGAGTGCGCCAATACTTTTTTGATCCATCGTATGTTTACGCAACATACGATTGTAATAGTACAGGATTAAAATCGTATTTACCGTTATGAAGTTGTGAAATTCCTGCTGAAAATTAAAAAAAGAATATTGATTTTTAAAACCTAAACTGTAAGTTCAGAAATTATTCTCTTACTATATGAATTTTAAAAATGCAATATTTTTTTATTAAGATCTAGATACCAGCACTTGAACATGTTTTAATTTGTATGATTAATTCATACAAAAACAAATATCGTTAATACATTAATATATTGAGCAGAGCCTTAGCGACCAAACAAAGACTCCAACCCAAACGAAACCATTGGACTATGTGATAAATCATTGGGCCTTTTATTAAAATATCACTCAAGTGCAACATCATTTACTAATGAGTTTTAGTTGAAACAGTAATTTTGAGTATCTAAAATAGTATTTTTTAATCAAAAATGGTTGAATGCCAAGCGCTACAGATCCTGGTGATGTTAATATACTGGGTATGAAGCAAACGGTATAAGCTAAGCTCTGTTATAATTTGGTTTAAGCTATGGCTCAATTTTACAATTTTATGAGTAACAATAAAAAAAAATTAATGGATTCCTATCTACAATGTGGTGGGAGAAGGAAGTACTTCCTACATTCACTCCAACAGTGGGACAAAGGTGTACCAATGAACCAATCAGAGCGATTCTTCAACAAATGTTGTTATCATTCCAGAACCTTCCATGGGTTTTTTTTTAAGGCAATCCACGTC
>NW_027115322.1:34704-40698 GCF_000696795.3 Halyomorpha halys | reverse complement strand
TTTATAAAATTTCCTTACTTTTAAAACCAAACATCGATATTTCTATTAAAAAATATAGAAATATCGATATCGATTTTTTCAACAATGTGAAATATAGAAATGAAAATGAATCATAAAAATAAAATATCGAAATACCTTATTTTAGTTGTCCTTAAAATGATATTCCCGATGACACTTGGCACCAGCTCTACGACTCTTTAAAAGAGGAAATAATGAAGGCTGGTGGGGCCCTTCTATTAATTCAACAAAATCGCCAAGCAAGGAAAGCTACAGCACATACTACGCTTCCTGCTTGCTCCACATTTAATCAAAATGCAACCTACACCCAGAAACCACAATTACCTAGGATTCCTATCCCAACGTTTTGTGGCGATATCCTTAAGTGGTCCCACTTCCATGACACGTTCACATCGTTGATACACGATGAGCCGACCTTATCCAACACAGAGAAGTTCCACTACCATATCGGCGCCTTGTAGGGTGAAGCTGCAGCGGTAATCTCCAGATCAGTTGAAGCAAATTCGTATGAATTGGCCTGGAAACGAGTGGGGGGAACATATCAGAATCCAGGGGTCTTAGATAACGTACTTATTCACCGTATAATAGACTTCAACTGCAAGGGGGCAAGAACTGACCTGCAAAGGTATGAGCAATTTCTGACAGGTGTCGCTGACAGCGTAGAAGCTCTTCGGGCATTACGACTCAAGGACACTACAGACTTCCTTCTTACCACACTTGCGTTAAGGGGATTGGACCCAGAGACCAGAAGACAGTTTGAACTGTCTCTGGGATCCAGCCAAGAGTTTCCCACGGTGAACAGTGTTATTGCCTTTGTTCGGCAGAGGAAAAATGCTATCCGCATGTCACAGGACGCAGACAACTTTAAAACACCAGGTCGCTCCAACGAAACGAATCAGAAGCAGAGATTCGTCTGCTTGCACGCAACCTCTTCCAGGAATCCTAAGGATACTCCAGCTGCACTTCGAACAACTCGGAACAGAACTGAGAAGGGCAAATGAACACCATAAGTTAGATGTCCTCTCTGCAAGGGAAATCATCTGTTCTCGAAGTGCGAGACTTTCATTGAGCTCCCTCTTACCAAGAAGAACACGTCCGAACCTTCAAGGTATGTTGGAATTGCCTTCGCAAGGGCCATGAGCTGGCCACATGTCGCTCACAATTTCGATGTCGGAACTGCTGTAAGAAGCACCACACGCTGATCCACTGCCAGGAAGGAAACAACACAGCCACTGAAGTCGATGCAATGTCCAGTATACTTACACCTACGGAGACCTTCATTGGTTTCGGATCCACGCCATCGTCATCCACGGATACCATGGTTCTATTGGGCACTGTATGCATTCTGGTCAAGTCGAAGAGGGGAGACCTTCATATGGCCCGTGCTGTGTTGGACTCTGGAAGCCAGCACACATTTATTTCCAGCGCGCTTGCACATAAGATTGGCGCTAACATTTCAAACTTCGATCATTGTATCACAAGTCTCGGCGAGTCAGCTGTCCCGAGGTCGCATCTGAAAGGATCTACCTCTTGCACCATACAGCCATTCACTGGTAAACATGAATATAACCTCTCGCCGGTGGTAGTCGACCGCATCACCTCGTCATTACCAAATATCAACCTTCCTTTTTCCGTCATCAGCCGCATTATGCGCCATCCTTTGGCTGATCAAAGTTTCGGGGAGTCAGGTCCAGTCGATCTGTTAATCGGTGGGGACTTATACCCACTGATTCTTAATGGAGCTCCTTATCCTACTGAAGTCGATGGACTTTACTTTACGCCTACAGTCTTCGGCTTAGTAGTTTCCGGCGTCGTTCTCAATTTAGCTCAACCTACGTCCTGCTATCTGTTCTTCAAATCTACTCCTAGCATTTCGAATTCTACCGAAAACAGGGTAAAAAATCATCCTTCTTCTTCTCGTTCAATGATCTAGAGGCAACAACTTACCACCTTCTGCATGCACTGCTTCTCATCCAACTCGCCACAACACCGTATGGCGTGAATCTTCGACATTGTATCAGACATTCAGAGCCTCCAGTCATTTGAAATCAGCAAACCGAAATATCTGTGCAAGGTCATCCTGTGGTTCCGCAACCACATCCGTTTCATCCACGATTTCAATTCACCGATCCACGTCTTCAACGCAAACCACGTCTGTAACGAAGATTCCTATTGCCTCGAAAACTCTCTGCATCACAGGACATCAGCATCAACCTTTCAGTAGAAAAGATGACGCTCCTTTTAATAAAAATGGACGAGTAATTCTGTGATTTCTTTCATTCACATCTATAATTGAAGACGAATGCCACAACCATCAGAATTCCACTGAAAATTGAATATTCAGAAAAGAGAGTCTAACACCCATTCGCAATCTCTCTTTCCGCTGTTACTTCGCCATAGAAGGTTCTACAATCAAGGGTAAATCTGCTACCAGCCACTTCGGTGCAGCCAAGGTTTAAGGATCAATTCGACCCTGTGAAGCACCATTCCTTGACCTAAGAAGGTCAAAATTATCTTGTATATAGTTCAATTCAATTGATTCTTTTTTTGTTTTTCGATTTATTGTTTCTTCGTTTTTAGATTCATGTATATAGTTAAGGCCAATATAATTATTTTGTTCCTCGCACCACGATTCATTGTGTTCTTTAGTTGTGCATTTCACACCAAGATTACATAGTTTTCATCCACTCTTGTAGAGCGGGAATTGTTAAGGTGGGAGGACGCATCCTTAGCACACTTCCTGGAAGTTGCACACATTTTACTCACACTAGAATTAATTTCCTTTTTTTTCTCTTACTCATATTTCTGTTTTATCATTAAATTAGCCTAAACATGCCATCTCAACTAATTTCCAATGATTGTTTAGGATGTAAAGTTCATTTCCGCTTGCATTTAAACTCTGTTCATAAGCATAACCTTATTTTGTATTCTTCTTCTCTCTCTGTAAATTTAGCCTCAGACACGGCCTACCTGCTAGAGCCTGCACCACATCTCAACAAGTAAATCACCTGGAGCGATTTAGGTGAGCGGTATGTTCCGGTAACCTACGGCAACGGAAAGGTTGAATCAGAAAGGCTTCCATTTATAGGACCAGTAGCGCCCATGTGGCAGCATCAAAAGCTTGCCTCCTCCCAACCCAGATGAGTGTGAGATAGCCATCTTGTCTCAACCAGAGAAGCGTCCATCCTTTATTTTTGTTCAGTGATCAGCAATATCTTCCATGAGTGAGTAGAGTTACTTCAGTGGTTCCCAGCAGGAGAGGGAGGAGAGGCTTGGAGATGCGGGGGGAAGAAAGAAGAAAAAAGTAAGTCCACATAGCAATAGTTAACATCCACATCATCATCAACCACCTCAATGATAGCATCTACAATTTCCATAGCCCAGTCATACAAAATTCTTCTAACAATCTAATCATAATGTTTTCTTTCGGCCACCCACTACACCATTTGTAACATAAAACAATAGAATTTTATTTTTCATTTAATCATGTTCATTTTTAATTATACAGTCCACTCCAACCCAACCAGCCAACCAAAAGTGAAGTGTGTCTTACAATGCGGTTGAAGGTATACTTCATACACTGCTGATGAATTCATCATCGTCTACTAGACTTGGAATTTTTTCACGTTTATCCAATAGACGTCGCGTAGCCTTCCATAATGAATGATCCTTTGGGTCTAAATTTTCCACGTATCGCTGATATTTATAATACGCCCATTCATCCAGATCCCTTTTTAGTTTCATGTTTGAGGTGGTTCCATTTGTTTTTGTGAACAGGGTTTCTAGTGCGCATCCACTGTCTCCTTGCGTGGTTTTTTTCTAATAATGTTATAAAAAAATAAAATAAAATTCTCCGATCTGTTTAATATTAAAGCTTTTCATTTGAACCTGAGCTATACTTTAGATATGAGAATAAGTAAAACCTATTAAAATCTTCTTTTATTTACTTTAAATAAACCTTGAATATAATATTGAATATTATATATATATGAATTACATTAATTATTTCTAGGTAACTACTAATATGGAGCCCCCATCAGGAGAACCACAAGGAGTATCTGCTACAACTCTTTCTTCTCGAGAATTGAAGGTTTCTTGGCTTCCTCCACCCCTTAAAACACATAATGGTGACCTCCTTGGATATTATGTTGGAATTAGAGAATATAAGTATGTACTTATTTATAAAAAACAATTTTGTAAAACATACATTTCATTAAAATTAACAAATCATGGTTAATTAAGAATTGACTTATCTATGACCAGCATTAGTATTTAATTTTGGGAAAAAGAAAGAAAAACTCAAATACTGATTTTTTTTTTTATTGAGCCAAAATTTTGCCCCAAGTTACAGGGCTTCATCTAGGCTAAAAAAAGATACCAACACTTAAATGATGTAAACATAAATGAAAAATTAAAAATATGTACTATGAAACATAAAAATTGAATAAGAATAATGAAAGGTTATAGGCAATTAATGAAAATGGAAATTACAATCCAAACTCCTTCCTAAAATCCTCAATGCTTCTTCCTTTGTCACAATCAAAATCATCCATAAAGATCGTAATGTTCCACATGTAACTGATCTAGCTCAAACCAGATATCAATCCTTCCATTACAAACTTCCTAACCACCCAAACCCACTAGCTTCTAACCTTGCTCCTTCTTCCATTCCTGAAAATCATCCGAGGTGCCAGAAAAGAAGATGGCCTCGTGATCTTCTAATGTAGAAATATTATAAGAGTGCTCCCGATAGGTAGTTAGATTCTCTACATGCCTGTTACACTCCACTATGATCTTACATCAAATTTCAAACAATAGATAAATAAAGAAAAAAAGAAAATTGAAGCGTGGTTCCAAGATCAGTCCCTTGCAGACTGTGAAAATGCATCTCTTTTCTTATGCAGTCTGTGATGTGGCCCGTGCTAAGATAGTATATAAGAAATTATCTTAAAATAATACCAGAAAGAAAAAGATAGACACATTATCAAAAATATTAGACTACCAAAAAATGTTTGGAAAATAATATTTGATTAATATACTACAAGTTTAGAAAAATCTAAGCATATAAAATCAGTTTTTTTGGGCTCCATCTTGAATTTAGTTTTCAAAAATCATGAAAAAAGTTATTTGTGGCATCAGTTTAAATTAAATTAAAAACGTTTTTAAAGTAGTATGATTTGAGCCCTGGCAGATCTCTATACTTTTAATAGTTCCCGAGATACACTTTTTCAAAAACTATCATTTTTTCCAAATAACAAGAAATCAAAATTTTGCCAATTTATTTATTTGTCTTAAAAGTGATACTCCTATTTTGTATTTCATTTACCTAGCTTCAATTGGGGTGCCAATAGACATTTGCACTTCTAATCGTTATGAGATACAGTTTATCAAAACTTAAAATTTGTTTTCCAAATAAAAATCAATATTCGGTGAATTTATTTTCCAAAATATCATGCTATTTCTACAAAGATATTCATTATAAATTACTTTATCGTGCATTTAGCTTGTTTGAATTTGAGTGCTTATTGATATCTATACGTCTAATAGTTGAGTAGAAAGAGTTTTTTAATAATTTTTCTTTTGGCAAATATTGCCGCAACTATTGTATATTACAACTGATATACAAGTGTATTTTAGCCCTCATATTGTAGCTAAGTAAATGATCATAGGAGTAGTAGTTTTAATGATATTTACCAAAATTAGTTCACACAATGTTCTTGTATATGGGGGAAAAATGCTATTGAAAAACTGTATCTTTGAAACTGTTGTACATAAAGAACTCTATTAGAGGTCACATTTTAGGATATGTATGCTACTTAAAGAAATGTTTTAGAAAGAACTTTCTCTCTTGGCTGTATAAGTGATAGAACAATGTATTGTATTAACAACATCAACAAGAGCTCTATTAGAGGTCACATTTTAGGATATGTATGCTACTTAAAGAAATGTTTTAGAAAGAACTTTCTCTCTTGGCTG
>NW_027115322.1:26377-32489 GCF_000696795.3 Halyomorpha halys | reverse complement strand
ATAATGAAGTGTCAAGAGTTTTTAATATGGGTGTATAAACAGATACCAGAGCCTAGTTACTTTTTCTAACTAATAGTAGATAATTATGGGATATGGTCATTGAAAGTCAAAGCATATTTGAAACTAAAAGGCCACTATGAAGACTGTTTTATCGATGGTGTTATTAATATCACTCAGAAGGCCTAGGTAATGTGTGTTCATTCATATACTGAGTATTACTTAAGTTGGAAAGTAGGTAGGAATGAGACATCACTGGGATAGAAAAGCCAGGACAGATGGGGGTAAGGTTAGGGCAGCAGTCTTTTGACCTTAGCACAATGATCAAGGCAAGCAGTCTCCTCATCTAGCATGAGTGGAACCAGTCCTCAAGGAATGGAAGGTCAAGGACATTATAGTAACAAGTCCAAACAAAATACTTATTCACCAAGTAGGGCTCAAAGGGAACCTATAAGTCCAAGAAAATATGTGATGGTTTTTTTTATAATGACTTTGTTTGGGCTTATAAAGGAGGTCTCTGTGCATAATATTTATTCCTGATACAGTGTCACTTGTATAACTAGGATCTTGAGGGACATAAGGTTTTTTATCACTTGAAAGGGCTTTTTATTTGCCCAGTTTTCCAAATAGGTTGGTCAAAATAACAGAGGGTTCTGCTAATAGAGGTAGAAATGTACCTTTGTTCATTTATAGAGGTGAAAATGTTAATAAAAAATGCATATTTTATCTTTTTATATGTATGTTCTTTTATATTTGAAAGCAATACGAAACTTATGACATGAACAAATCAGATATATTTGTTTGTATTTGAGTTCTACTAGCTTTAAGGTGTTTCTTGATGGTATAAATTTGATCAAATTTGTCAGAATTATAAATATTTGTCTCTTTGTTTTGAATAACTCTATAATGAATAGAGTTCAGTACATTAAATTCTGTACCCAGTTTATCACGAAACTATTAATTGCCACGATCCAACAATAATTGGATAATAAACTGCAGACAACTTTAATTTGTCAGTAACTGTTAATGAATTAAATTTCGTTTTGACATTTTGTGCACTTTTTTTTCGGCCAAGACTCCCATTGGAGTGCTATACTGCACAAACTTCTACACTTTTTTCTTGTACAAAATATTAGATAGCACTGAAAAACAAATCATGTCGAGAAAAATTCCAACGTTTTTAAACATACGTGTCGTAAGCTGTCTAAACATGATAAATTGTCTTTCACATGCTGACTATTGAGTCAGTAAGTCTCAATTATAGAGGAAAACATCAACAAAATCTAAGAAATCAAATCTCAATTACAAAAGTTTAAAAATTGTTATTAATGGTGCTATTTCAATGTAAAAGTGCCAGGAGCTCATTGTAAATATTAGTAGCAGAGGTTTACCCAGGTTATACCAGCCCTCTCTGGATCAATATTTGTGCTTCCCTACTAAATTAGGATACAAAACACCTCCTAAAGTATAATTTATAATATTCAGCTTAAAAATAAAGGGAAAAAAATTGTGGGACAGCTTCCTTATTTGCTAATGCTGAGTGGAAGACATTTCATGTTCATGTTCCAAAGAGGGCTGTTTGTTAGCTATCCTAACCTGGTTCTTTACAAGAGGCTGGCCAAAATTCTGTGCTTTGTCCCTCAATCAATAGTTTGCTTTACCTCATATATTTTCTGTTACATACATAACTTTATTACAAGTTATCAAGTGTATCTTGTTATGTTGAGTGGAAGACATTTCATGTTCATGTTCCAAAGAGGGCTGTTTGTTAGCTATCCTAACCTGGTTCTTTACAAGAGGCTGGCCAAAATTCTGTGCTTTGTCCCTCAATCAATAGTTTGCTTTACCTCATATATTTTCTGTTACATACATAACTTTATTACAAGTTATCAAGTGTATCTTGTTATGTTGAGTGGAAGACATTTCATGTTCATCAAATTGTAACCTTTTGACCAAGACCAGATGCTTAATTATTATCTTGCATAAAGGAACATAAAATTGTTTAACTTTATAAATACCAAATCATTTTATATATATTGTAACCTGGATAAATGGGCCCTGGATATGTAAGAAACCTCTACTGCTAATAATTACAATGAGATCCCTACACTTTTACATTGAAATACCACTGTTACTGACAATTATTAAAGTTTTGTAATTGAGATTTGATTTCTTAGATTTTGTTGATGTTTTCCTCTATAATTGGGACTAATTGGCTCAATAGTCAGCAAGTGAAAGACAATTTATCAGGTTTGGACTGGTTACGATGCGTATGTTTAAACAGTTGGAATTTATTCTCCACATGATTTGTTTTGCAGTGCTATCAAACGTTTTGTACAAGAAAGATGTGAATAAAAGTGCGAAAAATGTCAAAACGAAAGTTAATTCATTAATAGCGACGGACTAATTAAAGTTGTCAGCAGTTTATTATCCAACTATTTTTGCTTTTGACTTTCATTGACCATATCCCATAATTATATGTTATTAGTTTTTTTATTCCAAACTCTGTAACGTCCATTATTTTTTGTCTTTAAAGCGATTAGTCTGAAAAAGCAACAAAGCTCAGTTATCTGTTTATATACCAACATTAAAAACTCTTAACACTTTATATGTTAAAACCAGAGTTGGGCAAAAATTATTCCATTGACAAGAGACGAATAGTTATTTATTCGAATGTTGTATTCGATTGACGAGTGACGAATACATTTTTATTCGAATTAAAATACAACTAAACAATCCGAATACTTTTTTATTCGAATATTTAAAATACTATTTCAATCGAAAAAAATAGTAGAATACAAAATTAGTGGAATATACATTATTTCATTCCAATAAAAATTTGATTTTTGTTTTAAATTCACTTATTTTTTTACCACCTTCAATTTCTAATGTATGAAGGCCCATTTCACATATTTAGACGAGTACAAAAACAAAAATGCTATAAATTTAATAGATCCCATATCGATTTATTTTAGGTTTTTTTTATTTCTAACGCATAGGGGCCAATTTTTAGGTTTTCGGATATGCAGAATATGAAAATATTGTCGATTTTGTGATCGCTTTTCGATTTATATGAACTTTTCTGATTTCTAACATGTTGGGTCCTGTTATACATTTTGAGGAATGAAGAATATGAAAATGATATCGATTTTGTGATCGCTTTTCGATTTATATGAACTTTTCTGATTTCTAACATGTTGGGTCCTGTTATACATTTTGAGGAATGAAGAATATGAAAATTATATCGATTTTGTGATCGCTTTTCGATTTATATGAACTTTTCTGATTTCTAACATGTTAGGGTCTCTTTATATGTTTCAATATATGCCAAAAATGAAAATGCTATTGGTTTTATGAACGTGTATCGATTTCATTATCGTATATCGATTTATTTTAACTTTATTGATCCCGACCATGTTAGGGTCTCTTTATATGTTTTGAGATATGTAGAATATGAAGATTTTATCGATTTTAAGATCGCGTATCGATTTATATGATTTTTTTTTCGATTTCTAACACGTTAGGATCTCTTTATATGTTTCAATATGTGCCAAAACTAAAAATGCTATTGATTTAATCATCGCGTATCGATTTATTTTAACTTTCTAGATCCCAAACACGGTAGTGTCCCTTTATATATGTAGAATATGCATGTGAAATATGAAAATAATATCGACGTTAGTATCGCGTATAGATTTATTTTAACTACGATAAGTAATCAGAAAAGTTAAAATAAATCGATACGCGATCTTAAAATCATTTTCATTTTCTGCATACCCCAAAACATAGTAAGGGATCCTAAACATGTTAGAAATAAAGAAAGTTAAAATAAATCGATACGCGATAATGAAATCGATAGCATTTCTATATTTTACATATCTCGAAACATATAAAGGGACCTTAACATGTTAGAAATCAGAAAAGTTAAAATAAATCCATAGTATTTTCATATTCTACATATCCCAAAACATAAAAATGGATCCTTCTATGTTAGAAATCAGAAAAGTTAAAATTAATCTATACGCGATCATAAAATATATCTATGTATAGTTGTAAGACAAACAATGTCGTCTTTATACGAATACAAACGTATTCGGATGGTTAATCATCTAATATTTCGAATAAGAGATTATTTTTCTAAGAAATGGACGAATACAAAAGTATTCAAATGGTTATTAGCATTGTTTGGCCCGAATAATTGATTATTCCTGTCAAATAATGACGAATAAAAAAGTATTCGGATAATTAATCATATGTTTTTGTACGAATAATTGATTATTCGTGTAAAATAATGACGAATGAAAAAGTATTCGAATGGTCAATCATATGTTTTTGTACGAATAATTGATTATTCGTGTAAAATAATGACGAATGAAAAAGTATTCGGATGGTTAATCATTTGTTTTTGTACGAATAATTGATTATTCTAGTAGAAAATTCACGAACAAAAAAGTATTCGTCTCTCTTCATTCGAATAATATTTGGGCAGCTCTGGTTTAAACCCACATCACAATATGCAAACAAACTGCCATAGATGATTAAGTCTTAAAACAAAAAAGAGAGCTAACATTACATTAACAGTGTTGTGATACTTTGTTCTATCATATATATTATTTAAGTGCAAATTGAATTTATACAATTATTAATTTTAAATATTATTATAACAATTTTCTTTAACAGAGCTCTTTTTGATTCTGTTAATACAATACATTGTTCTATTATTTATGCAGCCTAGAGAGAAAATTTTTATTGTAAAAGAGATGGTGGCCAACTGCATTGGGTTGCTATTCATCCTACATACTATATTTAGTTAGACAATTTTAAATATAAAAAATAAAGTAGTAATATTTTTTTTTATATCTATATTTTAACATTTTTTAAAAACATTTTATTACTTTTTAATTTTTTTTTTCTTAAACCTCTCTAAAATATATATCCTCAACCTAATAATTTTGTTTTCTTAAGTTCATATAAATTAAAACAGTTTAATAAATAAAATGCTAAAATCTTAAGTATAATAATAATAAATAAAAATCACGTGTAGTTTCGCTCATAGGTGACTATAATTATATGTAACATTTTGTTAAGATTTTAAAAAATATTCACATAGGTTTACACAAACACAAGGAATAAATATATTTAAAAATATATACAAGCAATAAATAGATAAATTGTTCTGTATATACATGTTCTCCCATTCAATCATCCCTGTCTTTATCTATATGCATATAATTGTGGATGCATCCCAGGAAGTGGAGTATATTTTCTGCCACCTTTCCTAAGACCTTGAAATTGACACCAAAATCCTCCATGAAGTTTCTAGTCGTATTAAATATAATTATGTGAGCTTCAGGATATATTGATTAATATCAATTTAAATTTATAAGATTTATTTAAATAACAAATGATATAAATTTAAAGAATAGATTTGTAGAATAATATTTGAAACATTTAGAATATATATTTTTATTTAAATTTATCTACAGTACATTTTATCATGTTATGTAAATTTGCCAACTCAAATTTAATTTATTTCAAGGAAAATTATTTTTCTTTTTTTTTTTTTCCAGTGGAGCCCCAGCACAAATGTTCAATTTTACAACTGTAAGCATTCAACAAAATGGAGATTTTGCACTCCTTAATGGATTACATCCTTTCAAAAAATATGGCGTGGTTGTTCAGGCTTTTAATCAAAAAGGACCAGGGCCTATGAGTTCAGAATTTATTGCTCACACTTTTGAAGATGGTAAAAATATTTTAAAATATACTTAGTATTTTTTTCTTTTCATCAAAGGTTAAATATTTACTATTATTCTTGTTTAAGCATACTTTGTTGAAGTTCAAGTATATCTAAATTATTTATTCAGACTCTTAAATTTATATATAAATTTATAGTTAACATAATTATATAATATATACACATATAAATATACTTACTTATTATTAAATAAGGAATAAGAAGTTTTCCCAATTGAAATAAATTTCGTAAATACACTCTGTTTGATCTGTTTTACTTATATTTTATTCAGATTTAGATATAAGACATATGGAGATTGTGTAAAACTGTTTCTATTACATCTTATAATTGATTATTCCTGTCAAATAATGACGAATA
>NW_027115322.1:23762-24985 GCF_000696795.3 Halyomorpha halys | reverse complement strand
TGTTGATCGCATGTATATAAAGAGATGTACCGAACCCAATAACGTTAGTATGTTACAGCAGTTCACACGTGTTACATCTTATTCCTTCTTCTCTTTTTTGACATTTGGCTTTCGCCGATACTTAACTGGTGCCGAATCCCTGGAACTTTGGATCTTGGATTAATTTTCAGTCTAAAAGAAAAAAAATTTTTATTGTTCTCTTTGAATTATGACCAGTAACGGATTAGTAAGAAAAGCAGTTCTGAAACTAGAGAATATGAACCAAAACAACCAACCTCAAGCTGCAGTCAACCAAGCTTTAGCAACTGCCAACCCACCTCCGCAGGTGATTCAACCATTTCCAGAAGTTTCATTAGCGCAATTTCATGCCACGACGCTAGAATGGATGAAGGTCCGTACGGCAACTGCCCAGGACCTGAGAAAGGCGGTATCGGACCTAGAAACATTCACCGGAGAGACCAGGGAATTAAATCATTTTTTAAAAGGGGGCGAATAGAAGCGAAGATGTCGGAGGATCTATTGGACATCGAGGATGCAAAAATACCGAAAGCAGCGGTAGTCTGCCGTTTAATAAGAAGTATCCTTAATCAGATTCAGGAAGATGAAGAGACCTCCTGGAAGGTCATCAAAGAAAGATTAAAGAAGGCATTCGGAGGAAGACGATGGGCCACAGAGGAGGATATATTCATGATATTTCGAGAAACGAAAAAACCGAGACAGTCTAATGGTCAGTATGCCGCAGAACTCCTGGCACGCTATAACAGAATTCAACACAAATTCAGCGAGATGTTGGTGACGATCCAAGTACAGGACCGAATGCAATTACTATCCACGGTACTGAAGATTCAGTAGGCAAAAGAACTGGGGAAGAAAGAGGGAATACCGAGAGACTGCTCGTTTGTAGAATGTGCTCAAGATCTCATTGATACAAGCGCTAGAGAGTTGGAGACCCAAATGGAAGTAGAGGAGCCAGGGTGGACTCGGATGGAATATCATCGGCCAAGAAACATGCCAAATCCTTGGAGAAGAAGAGAACAAAGATATGGTAGAAGAGAGAGAAATGGTAACACGGAAAATAGAAAGAGCCAAGTTAAACCCAGAAACAATGTTCGGCGGGAGGACCGCAAGTGCCATGGGTGTGGTAAAACTGGACACCTGGTAGCACAATGTCCCCGCACCCGATGTTTTGAATGTGGGACAGAGGGACATATAGCTCGACAGTG
>NW_027115322.1:21056-21686 GCF_000696795.3 Halyomorpha halys | reverse complement strand
AGTATGCGCTAGGAGCGTTGCTGTCTCAGGATGGTGATGTGGGAGAGCACCCAGTAGCGTATGCCAGCAGGCGCCTTACGGAGACGGAAAGTAGATACAGCGCAATGGAGCGAGATCTCTTGGGAATAGTGTGGGCCGTTGATCACTTTAGACCATATGTGTTCGGCAGGAGGCTCAAGATACACACTGACCACTCCAGTTGGTGGGAAAACTAAAGGAATCGTCAGCTAGGATAACTCGCTGGAAGGAGCTTCTGGCACAATATAACATGGAGGTTATATATAAACCGGGCACAGAAAATGTGGTGGAGGAAATCGAGGAAATGGAGGAAATAATTAATGACAAGAAGAGATAAATTATTTGGAAGACAAAAACCACTGGAGTGGCCAAAATTAAACATAGTGAGTACGGGAGAAGTAAAATAATGACGATCTGGTCGGAAACAGGCGTGAAGAATGACCAAATCTGTAGAATTTTGAAGAATTCTTCGAAGCCTGAAGAAAAACTTCACCTGTATGTTGGCAAAGAAATCGACTGGGAGAAGATCAAGCGGCTATGGCGTAATGAACAGATTGGAATGGACAGGACATACATCCGTTGTAAATTGATGGTGGAAACCCTTCTGGAAGA
>NW_027115322.1:18165-19241 GCF_000696795.3 Halyomorpha halys | reverse complement strand
AGGTGCAAGATAGGTCTTCGGAAGCAGTATTGGCAGCTCTCCGCTTGTGGTTTCAGTTCTACGGAGTTCCCGAACGCATCTCATCGGATGGTGGAAGAGAATTTGACAACTCTTTGATACGACAGGAAATGAAGGATCTAGATGTGATATGGCACCTCAACACACCAGGACACCCCAAAAGTAGAGGAGGCGTAGAGCGGCTTCACGGTACGCTGATCACCTTCTATTGTACCAGGCAGACCAACGGCTGGAACCGGACGTTGCAATGCCAAAGGCAATTGCGGCATACAATCATTTGGTGCACACCGTTACGGGGTTTTCGCCGTTTAAGATCCCTTTTGGGCTTTGTGGGATCAGGCGGGTCTACAAGGGCACGGCGGCGGACGGTGGTGAGATAAATAACAATCATGTCACTAGGAAAAAGCTATGGGAAAAGGTCCGGGGAAAATTAGAGAGGGAAAAACCAGGAGAGTAGCTCGGAAGAATTTAAACCTCACAGATAGGAAGGGAATGATAAAAATTGGGACAATTGTATATAGAAAGTTGGGATCAAACATGGGTAAGGAGATACAGCGATCCGAGGGACCATTCAGGGTGATAATAATAAGAGAACATTATCTCGTGACTAATGAGAGCATTAGAGAACCCAAAAAGCGCAGGACCGTTCATATTGAACAACTTAAAGTCCCACTAACCGAAACACCTGCGCAAGAGTAATCCGGAGTGTCCTCATCTCAACTTATCTGTTGTGTTATCTTTGTGATAATTATTTTTTTTAAATTTATCTTTGATTATGGTACTGAATAAATTACGTTACATTTTTTTTTTTTTTTGTATAAATTCATGATTGTATTTTTGTTTTGCTTTACTTTTAGTTTGTAATAAGCGATTATGAGGAGTGTCTATCTCTTGCTTTCTTTATTGTGTATACTTTATTGTAAATAGTTATTTTTTTTTGTATTTTATATTAATTTATTGTTATAGTTGAAGTTTACGAGGATTGTTCGTAAACTGGTGGGGGAGAGTTACAGCCTTAGTTACTTGTATGTCTGCTGACTGAGGAGATCAGCTGATCG
>NW_027115322.1:13450-17897 GCF_000696795.3 Halyomorpha halys | reverse complement strand
TATTGTTCAGTAGTCAATCACGTCCATTCAATTTCAGTGACACTGCTCTAGCGCCTTCGAAATTCCGCGAACCACATGATTCAATTTCAATAATTCAGGTGGCTGCCGCTAAAGAGCGCTTTTCCCCCGCATGGTCACTTGAGGTTTGAATCGTATGGTGGACGCATCGCTGCTGTCTCTGAAGGCCACCGGAAAAACTGGAAGTTCCAACTGCTCAGGCCGTCACCAGAAAACCCCTCGACCTCGCCTTCAGAGTAGACGCCGGTGTGCGTCAGAAACGGTCCGCGGAATTTCGAAGGGCCTGGGGCAGGGGCGCAAAAATTGAATGGACGTTATTTACTACTAAACATCCCCCCTCGATGGCGCGGAAGCGGCATTATTCAGTAGGTAATGAGCAAAATCGGTTGGCTGGGCGTTTAAAGATACTTGACGGAGTTTTAAGACTGGCGACGCGAGCGACACCATCCGTTTCGGGATGCAGTTCAAGGACTCGAGCAAGCAGCCATTGAAGAGGCGGAAGGTTGTCGGGCTTCAAGAACAAGAGAGCCCAATGACAGTTCACGGGAGCCGTCCGTGCATCGAGATCACTGTTGAAGAGTGTGAAGATATTCAACGTTTCAGCGCTTCCAAAAGGATTGATGTAGTTTATAGATGTGATTCCATCGGGATACACGGTTAGAGGGAACTTCGGTGATGTCGCGCGCAGGCGGGGCATTTAAGTTATGGTGTATAAGAAAATGGCCAGGGGTCAAGGCTTCTATATCGTGAGGGTCCGGCGATAGGAAGCAAAGTGGTCTGCTATTCAGAACAGCTTCAACTTGGGTTAGGAGGGTGGAGAATATCTCGAAAGATAAAACCTGACTACCCATGACGGCGCGGGGGTGCGCTTGGTGGATTTTATAGCAGCTTCCCATTATCCTCCGAAATGAGGGGTGCTAGGAGGAATAAAATGCCATTGAATGCCAATCGCAGTAGAACGCTGCATGATGACTTCTCGGGTCGCTGTGCGTTAAAGGCAACGACCGATCTAGTTAAGGTAGCGACTAGCTTCCACAAAATTGGTCCCACAAACCCTCGTGAAGACCGCAAGAAAGGCCGGGACAGATAGTTCGGAGGTGAGTTCCAGATGTACGGTTTTGGTGGAAAATCATACAAAGTCACGGATGTAAGCCTTGGTGACCTGGCAGACGTGAATGCGGGCGAAGGACATAGAGTAGGGACCGGCGTAGTCGACTCCCACTTACCACCAGTCGACTGTAGGGTAGTTGATATGGAATATGACTAGATAGGATAAGACTAACGGGTGACAACCGCTACATCTCAGAGTATGGTAACGCTTAGTACCACATAGCAGTCGCCCAAAAAAGGCCGAGAAAAAACAGCTATTATAACACCGTTTGGGCTGATAGAATATAACAGGATGAATTTCGGCCTAAGGAACGCAAAAGCTTTCAGAGATTTATAGATGCTAAATTCCGCGACCTGGCCTACCTATATAAATTCCTAGACAATTTCTTGATTGCGTCTGATAATGAAGACCAACATTAAACTCATCTTCGGGAGGTCCTACAAAGGTAACAAACGGCATCGCAGTCAATCAAGTCCAATGTATTTTCGGAATAACTGAACTGGAATTCCTTGGCTACCACCTAACACAAACAGGCATAAAACCACTAGATCATAAAGTGAAAACGATTCTTGAATATCCACTACCGAAGAATCTTCGTCAACTCCGCTGATTTATGGGAATGGTCAACTTCCGCAGGTCTTGCCTACTAAATGCGGCTACCATGCAACATTTTTTTTTGTCCCCCCTTCCTGGCATTACTGCCATACGGAGTTCGGCAACAGTAGGGTAGTGCGTTAGGATTGCGCATGCCACTGCTGCCAATAAAAACTTTTTTATTTTTTTAATCTTTATCATCTTAATATATACAATTTAATGGTGGGACCATTTAATTTTGTGGGGACAATATTTTCAAAAACATGGTGCAGCCCATCACTCGGTTGAGTGCCTTAAGATGGGGCTACACCTTATTCAGCGGCATCCGTCCGGTACGCCCAACACGCCTGGTCCACATCCGTCCGGTTTTCAGCACCAGTATGCAGCCTAGTCCAGCCCTCCTGGTCTCATTCTGCTTCTTTTCTGTCCTCTTTGTCATCTCCCATTGGTGGGTCGCCGACCACGGGTGGTCAAGCCCTTTCCAATGTAAAGTGCGTAAGCCTGACCAACTCCCTCCACCCGTAGATGAACTCCCTGAAGTACGGGTAGTTCTCCTCCATCAGGGGATGGAAGTCCGACTCGGCGAGGGCGAAGATGCCACTTTTTCTCGTCAACCTGGCATGGTGTCCTTCCATCGCGGTGCAGTCCAATACCACATGCTCTACCGTTTCTGGGACCCCACACGTCGGGCACCGGGGGTCGATGTTCTTTCCGAAGCTTTGAAGCTTTCCCCGGAATCCTCCGTGTCCTGTCAGGATCTTCGAGACCCAATAGTCTTGGATGACCCAACCTGCTCTCAATCTTGATTGGAAGGTGGGGAAGAATTTCCTCAGCGTCGCACCCTTCTCGCAAGTCCGCCACCGTCCATTCCACTCCTCGGTATACTCTTCTCACAGCAACTTCTTCCAACGGTTCAGGGTCTCGCCGATCCTCTCCCGGAGTCCCGCCGGTAGCACTCCCAGCCCCTGCCTTCTCACATCATACTTCGTAGCATCCTCCTTGAGGATGAGGTTCAGGGGCATCCGGCCAGCACCTGTACCGCCTCATGCGACACCGTCCTATATGCCTTCGTGATCGTCGTTGCGTAGTGGCCAATCTCTTCTTCTGCTCCCGCGTGAGGGTTCGACTCTACGCAGGGGATGCGTAACTCTGGAAACCCAAGACCACTCCTTTGTAAATAGTCATCGTAGCGAGGTACCTGAGGCCCCAGAAACCACCCCCTATACTGCTCAGCCCGTTAAGTGAAAGAGTCACTCTATCTCTCAGGTATACCAGGTGAGGGGTGGCGTCGAAGCCTCTCCTCATCCTCACTCCAAGGTCTCTCATTCTCACCCGGCCTCACCTTCTCTCCCTGTATATACAGAGTGATAGGGTGAGCCCAGTCCGTGAAGCCTTTTAGGTGTATGCCCTGAGTCTTAGCTGCGGCCATACTCAACCTTCTCCTCATGAACCACTCTCCAACCAGACTGGCACATTTCTCCGCTTCGTTCTTCAATCTGGCTCTGCAATTCCCGGCCACGATGACTGGCAGGTCGTAGACGTAGGCCGAGGCAAGGAATCCTCTGTCTTCTAGTTCCCCCAACAACTCATCGAACACCAACTTCCACAGGACCGGGCCGAGAACCGAACCCTGCGGGCAGCCACTCTCGATCCTTCTCTCAACCCCTGATCTTCACACTCCTGTTACTGAGGTAACTACTCACGAGGGAGTATAAGGTGCTGGTCTCCCATCGGGTGTCTCCACAGGTGGCGGATAGGAGGATTCTCACCAGATATGGCGGGAACCGGGGAAATAAAATACCCGGGGTGGACCAAAACTAGAATCAAATCCAGGCGCAACGGTTCCTAGAATTGGCGGCGTACTGGTCAGCGTTTGTTCCTCAGTTTAGAGGCGGCTGTGTTATACCTGACAGTAGGTATAAAATGCTATTTTCCAAAATAAAAATGAAGGGTTATATTACTAATCAAACTACGGTGAAGGGGCACGGAACCCCAGTACCGGCCTCGGAAGGGAACGAGAAAGCGGGTTCCCCGGTGTCGTCATTATACTTCCGCTGTGCTGCAATGGCGGGAGACTTTGTAGCATCTAATGCTACAAGAATTACTGGAGAAAGTGAGACTAATGAAAGAAAAGTGGTGGCAGGAAAAGTCAGGCTGATATTAATAACAATTGAAAAACTATCGAAAAAACTATTTTCAAGCTTTTTATAAGATTTTCTTAATCTTTTTAAGCCAAATATCGATATTTCGATGAGAAAATATCGGAATAGTTTTTCAAATCTTTTATATCGATATTAGTAACAATGTCGAATTTCGAAAGGAATATGAATTTATCAAAATAAAATATCGAAATTCCTTACTTTAGCTTTTAAACTATTTTTCTGCTGTTAATAAAATTTTCTTAATCTTTTAAAACGAAATATCGATATTTCTGTTTAACAACAATTGAAAAAAACATTAACAATTGAAAAACTATCGAAAAACTATTTTCAAGCTTTTTATAAGATTTTCTTAATCTTTTTGACGTGACAACGTCTTATAAATCATTTTGCGGGATGCCATGTTAGAAAAAGTGTCCCGTAACGGAAGTAGATTTTGACGTGACAACGTCTTATAAATCATTTTGCGGGATGCCATGTTAGAAAAAGTGTCCCGTAACGGAAGTAGATTGTTTTGTTTACATTTAATACAAAACATTATTGGATAACTATAGTAACCATTTAA
>NW_027115322.1:4517-4780 GCF_000696795.3 Halyomorpha halys | reverse complement strand
CCCTCTACCACACAAGGGCCACCCAGAGTTATTAATTTACATTGACATTTCTGGATCTGGTGTGTCCTCTCTCCACTGCACATTTTTTCTAGGGCTTCTCGACACAAGATGGTGTTGGAACTGCCGGTGTCCACCAGGCACCTCACTCCTGCTATCTTTATTATAGGCAGACCGCCGCTCTTGTCTCTCACATTGTAATTCAGAAGTGTGCGGTCGCCTCGTCGCTGACAACCCCTTCAGATGTCTCGCGTCTTCCTCTCTCC
>NW_027115322.1:4083-4467 GCF_000696795.3 Halyomorpha halys | reverse complement strand
CAATATGTGAACTGGTTTATTATTTCAAATATATAACATTGGATTGATTTTAATTTATATTTATGTAATATTAGCATACGAGTATACGTTGTATAGAGTATACGTTGTCACGGAAATATGTCACCTCCTAGCGAGGCCTACGCGGGCACGGTTTTTTTTAAGCCAAATATCGATATTTCGATGAGAAAATATCGAAATAGTTTTTCAAATCTTCTATATCGATATTAGTAACAATGTTGAATACCGAAATGAATATGAAATCATCAAAATAATATATCGAAATACCTTCTTTTTTTTTTTTTTTTTTAATAAAATGTTATAGTTTTCATTCATAAAATATTGTTATGTCTATAAAATAAAATATCGTTTCTAATATTTTATACC
>NW_027115322.1:0-283 GCF_000696795.3 Halyomorpha halys | reverse complement strand
ATGTCCGAGACCTCAGGAACAGAAACTGAAGCAGGGGACCATGAGCAAGAGCATAGCCAGCAAGGCAAGAGGAAGACTATATCAGAGGTTGTAGGAAGCTGCAAGGTTTGTCTACGCACTAAGTGCGACACACATCCGCCTAAAGGAAGACAGGAGAAGACACATACCACAGATGTACCACTTAAACATTTAAAAATCGACACATTCACAGGGAAGGGGTACAAATGGGTGACCATGATCGACCTCTTCAGTAAGGCTGCAATGGCGTACCAGGTGCAAGATA